>NC_043971.1:5105734-5213553 GCF_902148855.1 Sphaeramia orbicularis
AGCTGTCAGGGGATAAAATTGGTGCAATGCTGCTGGCGGAGCTCAGAGTCCCGGACTGAAATGGCAGAGGGCAAAGGGTCGTTCGCAGTTACATGAGTAACTTTTGTTGCAGGAGAAAAAATGCAAGTGGTTTTACACGCATATGTGGTTTCTGTTCTGCAGGGGGTCCGTGTTTCAGTTAGAACTATGACCAGTTTTTGATTGATCATTAACAGACAGAGTGCTGAACTGTGTGTCTGCAGACCTGTTGCTTTAACACATTGGCTGTCATTAGCAGGTGTCATTGAGAAAACACTGCACTGGCCTCTGGAAGAAACTGCAATACTCATATATGATTATAGTTTACACAAGCAGTTTAGGGTACAAATTCATACAAAACCAAATCCTAACCCTAAAACTAAAATAAGTTTTCCAAAATCTAATGTTTGCATTTCTTATAGCTGCTTTTCCATTATTTTATACAGATATACGATAACTAAATGGTCCAAACTGATTCAAGATTCTGCGTATTTTTATGCTTTTATGCAAAAACATTCAATTTCTTTGCGGCAGGACTTAATATTCCACAAACATTCAACTAAATTCTCCTCAAACTCCAAACAAAAAGCCTGAATCTACTGGAAACTGAAAGAAAACAAAACATTACATAACATTCTGTCATTATTAAGGCAATTATGAGACAGAAGAAGGGAGTCTGCATTGTCTTGTAAGAAAAACAAAGTGAGAAAGTGCAACAAGTGTGTTGCAATGAAATGGATTTACTTCTCATCAGTTGGTATTGAGAATTTACTTATATTATGCTCTATTTGGCCCTTAAACAAAATTATTTGTAGTTTTAAATTACCATATTATACCAGAAGACAAAAGTAAAATACAAAACAATCTGTCATCTCAGATTTCATGCATATTTTTTTCATTATCTTTAGTCTTGATTTATTGCCAAAATATATAAAACCTAAGCTGAGCTTTTACTTAACAAGAAAATGACACTTATTATGGCTTTGAATTGTGGCTTTTGAGCTGAACAAGACAAACACTTAACAAGTAGCAGAATATTCAAAATAAATGTAATACAAGTGTTAGAAACAGACAGGAGTAAAATAAAGTAAAATGGTAAAAGATTGAAACATGTAGAAGTGTTTTAATGTGACCAAAATAGACCTGAAGACAAAGAAAAACATTCAATTGTTTGTTGTATTGTTATATTCATATACATAATTATATTAATACAATACAAATGTCTGAAGTACTTGAGTGAACATACTCATTAGAAGCAGCTGCTTATACATTTATTCTAAAATTATTCACTGTGACACATTAACAGTTGCGTCATCCCCACTCGCTTCATTAAAAATGCAAACATATATTAAAGCACAAGCTGCTTTTTCTAAATAAAACATCCAGTGATGAAGCAGGAGGATGTTTATGTTCAGTGCTCACTTTTGAGATGATTGCGTAACAATAACATGGTAGTTTTGAGGGTGTGACAGCGTTTTGTTAGTCATGAAATTCAGCCAGATTTATGATGTCATTCGAATTGCAGAGCAAATAATATCAAACACAAACACAGCAGCTGTCTGACCGGGATATGAGAAAGGTCGCCATTAATCAAACCTTATTTTCATTTGCCAAATGCTCAAAGAGGTGATACTTTTGTCGTCCCTCTGCAGAAATGTCACATTCTAACCTGGAACCTCTGTGATTATTTCAGCTCTTTTCTCTACAGATTTCTCTATTTAGACACTGTTTACAGACATCACATAGAGCCACATGTATCACAAAGGATGTAGGTGTTTTGGATGTATAATCAAATGTAAAACTGGAGGAGTGAGAATTAAGTAATATACAGGAAAAAAAATTATGTTACTCCCTCTTCTCACATAAGCAAGAAAAATAATAGTGGGAAACTGAATCAAGAGGCTTGTAGAGTTGTTTACTGTCCTTTGCATAAGATGAAACTGAAAATTCAACTGTCTTTTTGCTCAAAATAGTATAAATTCAATTAAAATCAGTCGTCTGTATATTATTTACTAACCAGTCATTGTAGTGTTAGAAATATAAATATATGTATATAGCAAGTTTGGTTAAAGCTACTTATATGTAATAAATGTTAAATGGACGGATCCTGACTGCATCTATTTGCTCTATTTTTGTTTGTTTTAATTACAGGATGTTCTCTAGGTTTCTTGGGGATGCAGGTGCTTTGGTTTGGGGGTGTAGTGTGATTTATTTTACAAAAAACTGAGCATTTACTGTCACGATTTTTGCTTATTACAGCATTTTTCTGTTCATGGAAGATTTTGGCAAAAGTAAACTATTTTTAGAATTAAAAACAGAATTTTACATAATTTTGGACCATGTTATAATCATATCAGTGCACAAAAACATGGAAAAGAGAGTGTAGAAAATAAATAACACCAAAAATGCTTAAATAAGTCCAGGTCATTTTTAGACCCAAAGTTTGGGAAAGACCACTCTAGAGAGTTCTCTTCTTTTGTTGCGTCTTATCACAAATGATGAGGGGAACAAACTGCAAAATAAAAAAGCATTGCTGCTTTTGATCCTTGATATTTATCTGTAAATTTGTTCACAAATGTGTTTCAGGTTCGGGAGATTTCTTCAAATGGTCCCAACATACCACCAGAACCGAGCCCTCAGGAGACCCACAAGTCCTTTGTGAGGGAAATGAAACACCCGATCCTCCGGCCAGGTTACGTCCCGATCCCGGTCTTCCATGAGGGAGCAGAACTCCGACAGCAGCAGCAGCACCCCTGTTACGCCTACATCCAGCCGTCAACCGCACAGAATATTCGGACGGATGGACGGACACCGTCCCCGACGCCGGGCATCCATTGCAGACCCAGATCACCTTTACATGGACCTTCAGACAGCTGCCCTGCTGAGCTAGGAAAGTCCGGCTCACCTGTTTCTCAAACTGCAGAGGTAAAAATCACATATAAATATAAAATAAACCATTGATTAGATTAAATTAGATAGAAATTTATTGATTCTTTGGGCAGAACCCTCAGGAAATTAAGGTTCCAGCAGTAGCACAACGAATGTACACATACAAGAAATATTACAAGACAAAAGGAAAGAAAATAGTAGTAACAATAGCTATAAAAAATAATTGTGAAAAAATAGGCAGTCGAGTAAGTACTAGTGGAAATAAATAATGAAGTAGTATTAATATAATCATAATAATAATAGCCTAATAATAATAAAGTAATGATGTTATAATATTGACAGTACATTTGGTTTTCTGCAGATTTTTAAATTAGAAATGTTTTGTTTACAGTATTGTACTGGAAGGTTCTTTTATTTTTATTTTTTAGAGTATGTTTTTTTTAGCAATACTTGAGTGAGTTTTCTAGCAACTTTTTTTTTTTTTTTTCAGAGTATATACTAATCTTAATGTTACTGTTAATCTTGTTACTAACCTGCCTGTTTAGTTTTGTCTCTCTTGTGCTGTATGCAAAGCGGATGAATACTTGAATTTCCCTCGGGATTAATAAAGTATCTATCTATCTATCTATCTATCTATCTATCTATCTATCTATCTATCTATCTATCTATCTATCTATCTATCTATCTATCTATCTATCTATCTATCTATCTATCTATCTATCTATCTATCTATCCACAGTATGTTTGTATGTATGTGTATATATATCTATAGTTTATAATAACAGAACTACTAATGATAATTAAAATAACATGATAATAATAATAATAATAATAATAATAATAAGCAGCTGTAAGAAAACTAGATTACCAACAGCAACAACAAACAAACACTGCACACTGGAATAAACAATAAACAACATTGCACCACAGAACTACACATTGTATCTCTGAATTGAAACAAAAGGCTGTTATTTACTGCGGGATTGTGTTTTATCTGTAAGGTTTACACCGCTCCACATCACCAGCCTCCTCGGCCCAGCAGCACAGGTCTCCAGGCCGGTTACATCCCCATCCCAGTGATCCACGAGGGAGGAGGAGGTCCCACACAAGCCCAGCCTCAGTTAAATCCCTCTGTGTACTCTCAACGCGTTCCCTACACGGAGCACCAGCAGCCTTTCCACCGCATTCAGGCAGATGAATGGCCGCCCTACTCCGCCGCCATGCAGCCGCCGCGAGAACGGGCTTCTCCAATACTCCTCCCCCAGCACCGTGACACTACGACCATCCACCTCCCGCCTCACATCAGAAGCCAGTCACCGATTGTATCACAAGTGATGGGAGAAAGACCACAGGTAATTTGACTGTAGAGTAGACTGTTTATACTAAAGTCTGACCGATATGGGATTATTATGAAGGGTAATGTGTAAAGGGTCAGAAGAAACAAAACAGGACTAGTATAACATGACCTATTTATTTCTGAAATACAGCTCCAATTTCTTTCATTAGTCTGTAATAATTGCATACCTCCTCTGCTTTTTGTTTGGTTATATATCAGTTGATATCCAGCATTAAGGTACATTATTATCAATTACTTTGTCTGAATGTGGACCAGAGCTAATATCCCTTTAACTAAACTGCACAAAATGGACAAAAAAAACCCCCACTGAGTCTAATGAGGGACTAATGCTGCTTTTCCACTGATGGTATTAGCTTGACTCACCTAACTCATCATGGGTTTTTTGATATTTCTGCTGATGACTGCAGGGACTACCAGATCCTATTTCTAGTATCACCAAGGGAGCTAAGTGATATGAAACATGACGTAAAATCATGCAGATCAAGTCACTGCTGCATCATTAGGTACTTATGTCATTTTGTTGTGATGTTAGACAAAAAGCCAAACCAGCAGGAAATCTCTGGAAAAAAGTAAATATTCAAGTGGGCTCTATCTTGATAAATTAATCACTTATTAAGGTGTAAACCACTGTATACTCACCTGAAAAAACCTTAACATGCCAATTTATTTTAGAAGTTCTAACACAGTTTTAAGGTTCCTCCTCCTCCATTGGTGCTGTAGTTGTGCTCAAGATAACATCACAATAGTTTATGCTGTGTCACTATGACCACATCACACTGAGGGAGTATTATACCTGCAGTGAAAATGCACCGCGCTGGTCGTCAAACGGAGCCAAGCCGTACAGAGTCAAATCTGACACCAGAAGTGGAAAAGCAGTATAACCTGGTTTTTGTGGCCAGCATAGTTGGGGGTAGCTGGTATCCAGTTGGTTACAAACTGAATTTTTATCACTAGATGTTGCTAAACAACACACCCTGAACCTTTAAAATCACACATGACCTCTGCAGTTATTACAAACGGTCAAATATTTATTCAAGATCAAGATAGTTTATGTGCCATTTGTACACATTCAGGTACATAGGAATTATTATGCAGAGGTCTCTCAGAGTACAAGTATAAAAGATCAAAACATAAAATCAGAATAAAAGTCATAAGATAAAAGCAGTATAAAAGCAGTGTAAAAACAATTTGACAATAACACATGGACTTGGAATAAATATCTGAAAATAAATACTCTCTGCAAATTGCTCTTACGGATATTGCACACAAGGCCATTGCACATTCTCTCCAACCCCTGCTGCTTAGAGTCACATTGTATGTTTACAGTTCTATTGTATGGTTATAGTTACATTATATTTTCTTTTTATATTTTTCGACTATGTTCCTTGTGACATGAAGGCCGTAGAGCAGAGGTCTCAAACATGCGGCCCGGGGGCCAAATCTGGCCCGCCAAAAGATCCAGTCTGGCTCTTGAGATGAATTTGTGAAATGCAAAAATTTCAATGAAGATATTAATCATTTTAGTTCAGGTTCCACATACAGACCAATTTAATCTCAAGTGGGTCAGATCAGTAAAATACTATCATAATAACCTCTAATTACTCACAACTCCAAATTTGTCTCTGTGTAAATGTAAACATTTTCATGTCATTTTACTGTATTTACACTCAAACAAACTATCATTTCACAAAAACGCAAATAACCTGAACAAATATGAACATTTCGAAATGTCTGAAGTGCACGTTCAGCAATATTCTGCCTGTTATTAAATGTCTTGTGTACTTGTACAGGGGTTGGACAAAATAATGGAAACACCTTAAAAAATCAACAAAATATAATTTAATATGATGTAGGTCCGCCTTTTGCGGCAATTACAGCCTCAATTCTCCGAGGTATTGATTCATACAACTTGTGAATTGTTTCCAAAGGAATTTTAAGCCATTCTTCAGTTAGAATACCCTCCAACTCTTTTGGAGACGATGGCGGTGGAAATCGACGTCTTGAATCTCTAAAACTGACCATAAATGCTCAATAATGTTGAGGTCTGGGGACTGTGCCGGCCATATGAGATGCTCAACTTCATTAGAATGTTCCTCATGCCATTCTTTAACAATTCTAGCTGTATGGATTGGGGCATTATCATCTTGAGGTGAAGGTGTTTCCATTATTTTGTCCAACCCCTGTAGATCAACTGTGATCTGTAAGTTGTAATTTACATGTGTAAATGATAAACTGAGACATAATATTGATAGTTGGTAGATGTAAACATTTTCATCACATAATTTTACTTTTTTCGCTATAAAATATAGAGGAAAGTTTGGAGTTGACATTATTTATATATTATTATGTTATTATTTCACTGGTCCGGCCCACTTCAGATCAGATTTGGCTTAATGTGGCCTCTGAACTAAAATGAGTCTGACACCCCTGCCTTAGAGTGTTGTAGTTTCAGTTTTTCTGTATGTGCTGTGCAAATGGCAAACTGACAAGTAAAGCTGACTGATATTATACTGTTTAGTTTATTATGTCACATCACAGTAAGAAGGTCAAGGGTTGAAAGTGACTGGGCATCTGTGTGTAGAGTCTGTATGAGCTCTCTAAAGGTCCTCCTGCTTCCTCCAACAGTCCAAACAGTCATAGGTCAATTGGTCAGTCTAAATTGCCTCCATGGTGTGAATGTTAGAGTGAATGATTGTTTGTCTTTATACGTCAGCCCTGGATGAACTAATGGCCCATCTAGAGTACTCTCCATGTCCTAGCCACCCGACAAAGGATTAACTAGTCTCAGAAAATGAATGAATGGTTGGTGAGAAAATTTGTGAATAAATATATATCGGTCAGGCTTTACTCTAGTTTTTTATGTTTTAATTCATTATAATGAGAGTTTGACACTGACATATTCTTATGACTCTTTTTATATTTTAAGGTACAACAGCATATCCTCACAAGAGAACCACCACAGAAAATGGAGCAGGAACAACCAATCCCTCAGCAGAAACCCGACAACACACCACAGGTCCTCCAGCCTTCGCACACAGAAGCTGAAGGCCAAAAGCCTCATCAACCTCAGCAGTTCCAACAGCCTCCACCTCAGCAACCTCAGCAGTTCCAGCAGCCACAGCAGTTCCAGCAGGCGCCCCCACCTCAGACAACTCCACTGCCTCAGCCGCCCGAACACTCACCACAGATGCAGCAACAGTTCCAGCAGCCGCAGAAAGCAGAGCAGCCGCAGCATACAGCAGACATCACCGTTCAAATACCGGCAAAAGCAGAAGCACAGGACACGGCAGCTGCTCCCCCAGAGGCCCCGCCCCTAAAGGTGGAGCCTGAACAGGCCGCTCAGTGCCCAGTGCACCCGGGTCTGGCTAAGGTACAGCAGATTGTTGCACGGGTCGCCAAACTGGAGCAGGAGGTGAAATGTTTCGAGGGAAAGAAGAATGATAAGAAATACTTGTTACTGGAGGAGCTGCTGACCAAAGAGCTCTTAGCACTGGACTCAGTCGACCCAGAGGGCAGGGCAGACGTACGGCAAGCGAGACGGGATGGAGTTCGCCACGTTCAGACCATACTGGAAGAACTGGAGCAACTGGAGGAGCAGCCGACCAGGCCTGCCAGCGAGACGCCGACGGAGGGAAACCACCTGTCACAGAAAGGGGAGCCCAGCATGATCTCCAAGGAGAACGTAGAGATGGCAAAGGAGATCTCATAATGACTGCACACTTCATACACCAAGAGAGAAGGATGTCCTGCTGTACATTTGATAGTGAACAAATCTGCTCTGGCTAAACTTCTCCCTCCTCTCACTACAGCATTTGTGAAAGTTGCATGCATTGATTAACAGTGTTGGTATTTCCTGCCATTCAGCACATAAATTATGGTAGCTCAGTGCAATCATGTTTTTCAAGCCAATGTTGTTGCCTTCTATGTTGTGCCAATGTCTTCATAACAAGACAGCTATCATGATTCAGTTATTGACAACAATTTCTAGTCAAAGTTTGATTAAGAGGCCTTTATCAATAAATGGAAGAAAAGAGTATTTTCTTAAGAAATGTTACGTGTAGTTGCCTTTTGTCATGATCTGATATTGTATTGAGCTTTTCTGAATTCACTGGGAGCATCTGTTAGTGTGTGAGTGCAAACACTGGGGCTTTAAAGCAGAGTCACTGCAAAACTCAGTCCACCGATAAACATTTTCCCTTTTATAGCCACTATGTCGGGCTATGTCGGAGCTGCTTTGTCACGGAACACAGTGAACATGTTTATTGATGCTGCTTTTTGGTGCATTACTGATTTTGCTGTCTTTGCACTTTGCCATCATGGAAACGTTACCTTGCTGAAAAAAATCAGCAACACTTCATTTGAAATATATCAGTTACACGAGTTTTGATTGATGTGTTTGAGTGTTTGTATGTGCATTAGTTTACTTGTTATTTCAAAATATTATATCAGTATTTATATCATTATATAGTATTTTGGTACATCTATGAATGTGTAATGAAAAAGGACCTAAGAGGTGTATCTTACTTGAGATGTGAGACAATCAGCACTCGGTGCTAATAAGGAATCAGTGAAAGTTGTTTGAATGTCCTTGTATAACTACCAAAGCCACAATCTGTAATAGCACCGACACGAAAATGGCCTAAAGCCTTAACAATGCCAACTGTGAGATAATTACTTTGTTTTAAAAATAGCCGCTAAAGTGCAAGAAAACCTCAATCTGTCTTTGAGAACGGTCCAGAATTACTTTTATGATTACATTCTGTTTGTGTATTTGTCACTATATAATGAGATAAAAAGCCATCTGTTAGGTAGGACCACTGCTTTTCAAATTATGGATTGTGGCTTGATCACTTGTGGTTTATGAACAGCAAAAGTAATGTATTATTGAAAGAAAGTCACGTTGATACGGTTGAAAATAAAATGTATTTGAAGTTACTTGCGACTAATATTTGGGTTTCTGTAAATTCTGCAAAGTCCGGCACATTTTCCGACACATATTTATCTTCTGAAGTGATCTGTGTTTTAATGATTTATGACTGTGTGTTCCTGTAGATATTTCTTAGTCTGTCAGCTGTTTAAGTGCTGGCTGAGTTTTCCACCTGAGAGTTTTCACTGCTCAGATAAACAGTTATATCACCGTCTGAGGTCAGCTGCTTCTTGGCTTTTCCCTCAGGGCACTGAGACATTCCAGCCTTCACTTTTTTTTCTTCCTGTCTTTGCAGCGTTGCCCAGTATGTATGTGTGTATGCATTGTAGCTTTATATTTATATTACATACAGTACAAATATCCAGTAGTGTCAGAATAGGTGTTAACTTACATTTGTTGACAGTTTCGTAACAATATCATTCTGCCTCTGACTCAGCAGTTCACCTGATCCCTGTCAGTAGCTGTGATGTTGACTTTGTAGTGTCGTATCAATAAACACATTTGTAATAGTAAATTATGACATTTATGATGAGGTTTATAAGAACCTCTTATCAACAGTGACTCTAATCACACAATCACCATGTTTACTTCACGCTTTTTAATATTTATTTGGGAGAAAAACTGAAATATGAAGCTGCATTTAAGCATTGTTTTGCACATTTAAATTTTTTTCTTATTTGTTACAACTTAAAAAGGCTAAAACCACATTCAGTTATAATTACAAACATAAAATATAGGAATGAATGTAGAAATGTAACTATGGATATACAATTCTTGCAATAAAAGGTAAGTAAAGGTTAATGTTTGTTGTCCATATTTTCCTAAAATGACCTGGATTCGAGTCCATGTTTCCACTGGGTGCTGGTGCTCCCAGTCCATGACACCTCTGGACACGGGTAATATAAACCCTCCTTTTGTTCTCTACTGTAATCCTGACCCATGTGGTTCTGTCAGCTCCAGGATGATGGTTTTGGATCTCGTGTCATCATGAAGGTCTCAATCTTTACCCTTTTTTCTGTTGTTTGATGCGTTTGCCTTTTGTTTTGGCTCTGATGTCCTAATGCTTTCCTGTTAAATGTACTAAAGAAAGTCTGTAATCCAGGAAGGAAAGGGTGTTCTAGCTTCAGCAGAGCCTGGACTGAATCTGGTAGTGTTTAGATCTGGCTCATGTCAACCTGGTAGGAGGATAAGAGGTTCAAATATCCAGTTCCCTTTGTGTCTTTGTTTGTGGAACACTGTTTTTGATACTTTTAAATCTTTCACACTCATTGTCAATTATCCCTCCTTATTATTCCTATATTGCCTCTATATACATGGAGACAAGCGAGTATATTTACTTCAGAAGTTTAACCAGACAAAATATATTGTGTTTTTATATTATTATTATCGATTTATTCACCTCTATCACGAGTTTTTTTAAACAAAAATATTAATTTATCTGTTTATGAATTTTTTTTTTTAAAAATCTCTGTACACTGTAGTTAAAAAAAAAAAAAAAAAAAAAAAATATATATATATATATATATATATATATATATATATATATATATATATATATATATATACATAAATGTTTTTATAGCTCGTGTTTTACTGTTTATTAATTTATCTACCTGATGACCAGTGTGCATTTGTTTCCATTTCATGTTTTTATTTTTTTATTTTTTATTATTATTTATGTACCTATGCCGATGTGCTTTTGTTTTTATTACATCATGTTTTCATGTTTATATTTTATTATTATTTATTTGGGTGTTAGCTGGCGATATTCATATTTGTTTCATATAGATTTTTAATTTTATTTTATCATTATTTACTTGTTGGTTGGTGGGTTTTTGTTTTATATATCTATCTTTCTTTCTTTCTTTCTTTCTTTCTTTCGTTCTTTCGTTCTTTCTTTCTTTCTTTCTTTATCTGTTTTTAAAATGATTTTTTATATATATAATTTTTCTAAAATGTATTATCATTTTTTTTTCTAAATGTATTATTATTTATTTACCTGTTTAAAAAAAAAAAAAAAAAAAAAAAAAAAAATATATATATATATATATATATATATATAATTTTTCTAAAATGTATAAGTATTATTTATTTTATACATTTTTTTCTAAAATGTATTATTATTTATTTACCTGTTTTATTTTTATTTTTTATATATATAATTTTCTAAAATGTATAATAATAATAATAATAATAATAATAATAATAATTATTATTATTATTTTATATATAGTTTTTTAAATGTATTATTATTTAATTACGTATTTTTAATTTTTTTATATATGTAATTTTCTAAAATGTATGATTATAATTATTATTATTACTACTACTATTATTATTATTATTTTAGATATATATTTTTAACATGTATTATTATTTAATTACCTGTTTAATTTTTTATATATATAATTTTCTAAAATGTATTATTATTATTATTATTATTGTTATTATTATCATTATTATATTTTTTAAATGTATTATTATTTATTTACCTGTAGCCGGTGATGACGGCCTGGGGTCACGTGTCTTTGTTTGGAGCAGGAAACTGTCGGTTACGTCTTGGACGGAACATCTGCTGGGACACTTTCACACTCATTCACTCATGTGGATTCGACTCTAATCTGTCTGCCGTGACTGTGGGAAAAGACGCTTCTCTAGTGGAAACAAAATGTGATGATCAATATGCGTAGAGGCGGAATAAACAAATCCGACACGCATCCAGCTGCTGTTAGCCTGCTAGGTAGCTAGCTACCGTGGCTCGGGCGCCTGTGGGAGACGAGCTAACCGGGGCTAGCCTGTCGCTGTCCGGCTAGCTACAGTACACCTCCAGGACGTGGAAGTTGGTCATTACCCGCACCTGGCTCTTTAGCCAGCCGGTTACTTATTTTCACACAACCTAAAGGGGCAAAATGGAGCTATTCCAAGCCAAAGACGACTACATTCTCCAGAGCGGGGACCGAGCTCTGTGGTGCAGCCGAAAAGACGGGACCATGACGGTCAGACCGGGTACGTACTGGAGGACGGCTCCGTGTACTGGAGCCGGCTATTTACTGGAACTAACACTCATTATTACAGCACACAAGGAGAACAGGCTGATTAGTCGACTTGAGTGTACATAGTTAAGGTTATTTCACTGATATCTTTGCACCTGACACACTTCTGTCTGTAATCCCCCTCATTCGTTCATCCTGTAATGAACGGTACCGACTAATCCACCAGAAATTATCCAGCTGTGTTAGTAGTACAACCCGATTTCCCACTGAAAAAGGGGTCAAAATGTCGAGGTGTTTCATTCCTAAGTCTTGAAATCATCATTCCGGCAGTGCCAACACCCCAGACAGACTCTAAAGTTATTGCCTTGCTCCTTGTGTTACACACTGACACATGACAGCCTTCCCTTCAGACCCAACAGGCTCCAACAAAAAGGAGAATAGCACAGGACTGGATGGCTCTGACATTTAATTAACACTTCTGATGGAATGATACAGTGTGATGAAGTAAACGGTTTATGAAAATATACAAAAAATCTGGTATGACTGCTGCTCATTAAAGAATGTCATATGTCTGGAAGTGTTCCTGGCATCACACCTTGACCACATTACAGAAATGAGACTCCAAATAAGATCATTTCCTCAAGCATGTACTTTACTCATTCACATTTTATTTGTCACTGTATCTCAGAGGCAAATACTGTGTTTCATGCTGCTGCTCTACATATATCTGACAGCTGTAGTTACATGTTAGATTGCAGTTTTTTGTCCTTTTCATGTTTTTTTTAGAGCTATGTGTCGGTCACAGGATGGCAATACTTAAAGCGCTTTCTTAAACTACCAGCTGTATGTAATATAGGTCACATCAGCTCAACCTTAACAACTATTTCAGTAAAAATGCAAAATACAAATTAATGTATCAGTAAAATGATCAGAAAAAACATCATGTGTAAAGTAAAATGTTGACAGGGCCTGTTCTCACACTTTGCAAGCATTTTGCTGATACTGCATACTTCGACTTAAGTAAGATTTGCATACGTTTTACTCATAGTGGAGTATTTTCAGAGTCATATCGGTGCTTGTCCTTAAATAAAGGAACTGAAAACGCTTTCCGTTGCTGGAGACTGGAAGCTGCTGTGAAAAGAACTGTAAGACTGTAAAATACTGTCGACTGTGAGGAAACGGACATATTCCAAGTGAAACATTGGCTGAATCCAAAGTGGAGTTTCATTAGTGATAAGAGAAGTCTGTACATGTTATCCTGTGTGTCGGTTGAAGCCGTATGGCTGTGCAGCCATCCTGAACAGGTTTTTAGTTGCACCACTGTTTCATTATTTAATTGGAAAAAGGGTTTCCACTCCTCACTGGGTTTCCACACCACTCTCGGGCACACACTGAAGTATTTCCATGAAATTAGACTTTCTCAGGGAAGTTGTGGTATTATTTTAGTATTTCTTTCTGTTACACCAACCCTGTGGGGCCCTCACAGCCGGTTCCCTTGTACATGAATTCTCTGCCTGGTGGAACAGGAAGAGTCATTGTCTGAAGCTGCCTACAGTTGATGTTCACCACCCTGAGCCACACCCTTCACATTTTTCTAATTTTCTCCACCACGATGTATAATCCATCACCATTGCTAAGCATTCCTGGTTTCCCTTTGGTTACCAAGTTCTTCCATGACCAGAAGTGACTTCACACTTGGCCTGGTTAAATGGAAACAGGCTGATGTTTTTCTATAAACGAATGACAACGTCTTTAATCATACGACTTGCAATTGTCTTTGCTTTGAGTTTAATCAGAGTATAGAAGTAAAGAAGGGCTGTTTTTTTTTCTTTTCAAAAAAACTTTCATTCCAACATGGTGGAGGAAACAATTAGATCACAGAGCCAATAAATACATAAGACTAAGATCAAGTGAATTTATCTTCGTGGTTAAGATAGAAGATATGTTTATAAATGTTGGCATCAACAAAACCGTGTCAAATGTAGATGAGAGACCTCAGATATGAAAAAACATGATGAGATGAAACAATACAAATACCACAACTAGAGGGAAAAATGTGAAAAAGTGCAAAGAAAACAGTGAATACATGTGTTTTAATACAAGGAAAAACCAGAAATGTAGAATTACACAGAAAACAAAAGGCCATCATGCATGAAGATCTGCAGAAATCCCTTCTTTTAAAAATTTCTTTTTGAGAAAAAAACTGTAAATCAAGCTAATATTGTGTCTTTTCCCTTTAGAGAGTTTATGTTCAGTTTAGATGCCCTAAGAATTCGTCCCATATCTGCCAAACAGCAGTCGTGTAAATGTTTTCACTCAAAATGCATTAAATGATGTTTTTATTTTGATGCATGTTTTATTAATGTTGTTTACCTTGAGCAGAATTGTAGTAAAATATCCCACCTCCCCTTCAGTATTGATTATTTTGACCTGAAGCTTAAAAGGTTAAGAGCGTTGACTTAACATTTAACCACTAACAGAAAACATGCGTATTTCGAGGAACTCTTTGTTTGCTTTGCTCCCAGGTTAAGCTCTAGTGCAATCATTAGGCGTTTGGTGGAAACCATACATAAACATCAGACGAGGTAACATCCGGCCTCAGTGTTTTTTTCCTGTTCGCCTTGGTGAAAGTGAAAGCTTTTCCTGTTGTTTTTGTGTAGCTGCTTTTGATGTTTCCTGTCTGATTTATTTACTTTTTTTTTAAATTTTGCAGCCACAGATCTGTTGTTGGCATGGAACCCTGTGTGTCTGGGTCTGGTGGAAGGTGTTATAGGGAAGATACAGCTCCACACAGGTAACCTTCAAACATATCAAATCATCTGCATTTGTATTTTCTGCCTCTGTGAGATAAATGTGTGTATCTATGATGATGATGATTCAGCTGATGATGGAAGGATTTAAACGCTGTACCACCACTGTGCAAAGTATGTGTTGTTATTCTATCAAATTACGGATGTGAGGCTGATTTAAATATTTATTTACCAGATGTCTTATGCTGCCTTATTAAATAAATCTGTACTTTTTGGCCGGTGTGCAGCTGGTGCCTTCACACCTTTCAGAATGTGAGGAATTCTGCACCCATCATGCAACTCCTCCCACCAACGTCTTTGCTTTTTCCTCTCTGCAGATCTTCCTCTTGGCCTTGTATTAATCCGGCAGAAAGCACTGGTAGGCCACTTACCCGGAAACCACAAAGTCTACAAAATCACAAAGATCGCCGTCATTCCACTGTCTGACGAAGAGCCTCAGGAGCTGGAGCTGGAGGTGTGTGATACTGAAACAACAACACTGAGGCTACATCCACACTAATACATGTTTATTTCATTTAATTATTTACCTATTTAAGTGGGACATCTATGAGAATGAAATGGGGTTTTCAAAGGAGAACTGGCCAAGAACACACAGCATAACAACAAAAAGTCACCAAACAATGCCTGATAAAATGCACAAAATATGACACAACAAGGCAGTGAAAGGAAGATACAAGAGACAATATCCCAGGAATATCAATTACAGTCTTTGAATACATCAGGGAGACAAAATCTGTGGAGTGTTTTCAGATGGTTATTCAATGACAAAATAAGAGAAAGCTGTTGTGTAAAAATCCAGTCATGTAGAGGAGTGAATGTAGTTAGAGATGTGTGGGATAGAACTGCATTTAGACCTGCATGTTGTTCATGTTTGTCCTTTTTGTTATTTTTTTCTGTTCATTTTCTATCTTATTTTGTAAATTTTTGTCTTTTTTTAATTAATATTTGGCTCATGTTTGTCCTTTTTGTTATTTTTTCAGTTCATTTTCTCTTATTTTGTTTATTTTCGTCTTTTTTTTATTAATATTTTGTTCGTGTTTATCGCTTTTTAATTTTTTTTCTGTTCATTTTCTATCTTATTTTGCTAATTTTTGTCTTTTTTTTAATTAAAATTTTGTCCATGTTTGTCCTTTTTGTTATTTATTTCTGTTAATTTTCTATTTTTTGTTCATTTTGGGGGTTTTTTCTTAATATTTTGTTTATGTTTGTCCTTTTTCTTGTAGATTTTCATTTTTGTGCATTTTCATGATTATTTTATTCATGTTTACCTTTGTTTATTTTGTAAATTATTTCTATTTTTGGCTATTTTGTTCATTTTCTGGATTATTTTGTTCATGTTTGTCCATTTTTGTATTTATTCTGTTCATTTTGTCTCCTTATTTTGTTTGTTTTTATCCGATTTCCTTATTTATTTAGTTCATTTCTGATTATTTTGTTCATGTTTGTCCTTTTAATTTTGCTGATTTTCTTGACTTGAAGTTCCATCTTCATTCATTTGTACGTGTTATATTTTGCATCAAACAGACATGTAAACCCTTTGAAACTTGGATTAATTTTAATCTAAAGAAATGAGGTTTTATCTCACATAATACATTCTTGGGTTCTTGGGAGACACCATTTCTCTTTTGGGTGTTCAGTTGGCAAAGTTTGGGAACAACTGGTGTAAACAGCGGAGGGAAGTTTACCTGGTTGTACTTTGTAAACAAAAAACACACTGTACATTTTCCTATATTTACACTGGCATCCACACTTTTAATCTCAAGCATAGAGTTTTGGAAACATTGCTTATCCCGTTTTAAACTCTGAGATTGTGTTTTAATGAAAATGGCTAAAAACACAGATGTTTAGAGAAGATGCTGCTGCCGATTGTGTTTGTTGCCTGATTTCTAGACGTTGCCTTTGACAACCAACAGGACATTGAATTACAGGAGATTCTGTCCTTGTCATCTGTGTCAGAAGCTATCAGACAGTTAAATTCTACTTGTTTTCATGAATCTACATGACCTGATCTCTGTGTTCATCATGGTCTCAGCTTCTCTCATCATCTGACACATATTTGAACCGTGTGATAATGTGTGGAGATTATTTCTGAAACTTTACCCAAACAAAAAACAGAAATTATTTCCATTTTAATACTCATTAGTGTTTAGTGTCCAAAACATTCTGCTCTCTTTTTCTCTCTTGTGCCTGAATTATTGCTTCTGTGATCTTTGCACTAATTATTAAAGCGCTTTTAATTGTGTTCACTATCAGTATAAATTACACTGGGTTACAAAAAAATTGTTTTTGCGAGTTGTGTAGGTTTTTTCAACTGAATTAGGACCATTTTGCACCGCTAAATCCAAAAATGACATCTGTTTTTCTCAATCAGGTCAGGTTTTTTTGCTAATTTGATTTTGAAAAATTTGATCTTCTCACAAAATTGATTACATTTTTGTGACTTTATCAGTTGATTTTTTACATAGTTCTCACCCAAAATAGGGTTTAAGAGAAAATAATCATTTTCTAACAGGATGTATTTATTAAGTGTTACAAACTTTAATTCCTGTAAATTGAATAATAGATATTGATAAAGGTAAGTACATGTAAACTGAACATTAAATCGTCATTGTGCAAAATTCAGGGCATGAACTTTCGTTTCTTCGAACCCCTCGAATGCTCAGCAGCAGGGATATGAAAATGCCCATAAATGTAAGCAAAAATGTTAAAAAGCCAATATGTAGCATAGTTCAGAAAGTTGACCTGATTGAGCAAAATTAATGTGATTTTTGGATTCAGCACACCAAAATGATCCTAAATCAGCTCATAAAACTTAAACAATAAATTTGTTGTTGACCAGTGTTATTTCAAGAAATATTGCTAAGATGTCAGTTTTTCAGGGGAGCTTCATGGATGGTGAGACAGAATATTTTCAAGTGAGTAATACAATAGGGGAGGAGACTAGGATAGGATGCGTTCCCTGCTGTTGTATGTAGTCCTGCAGACTGTGTCCTTAGACATCCTGTAGCCTGATGTAGACTTTAGAGTTTTGACTGTAGGAAAACAGGAGCTGTGTTGTCCTGTTAGTGTTTTCTAGTTTCTGGCTCTGTGTAGTTGATAGTATTACACAAATTGTTCATGTGCACTTTGTTGAGACTTGTAAAAGCTCATAAATTGAATGATGCTTTTTTTCAGCTTTGCAAGAAACATCACTTTGGAATCGACAAACCGGAGAAACTAGCCCAGTCTCCTGATGAGTCCAAATTCTTGATGAAAACTTTAAGCCAGATCAAATCTAACGTTGGTGGGCCGATCAAGAAGAAGGTATTTGTTTCTGTCCTTCTACAACAATTCAACACTAGGTTTCTTGTCTTTCTTTCCTAAAAGCTCTGAAACTCTCTAAGATTTTGCTTGTTTTTCTTTGACTCACTGCTTTCTTCTATTCACCACCCAATCCAGTATTCCCCTGCCTTCCAGGTCAAAGAAAACAAGGAGAAGGAGCGTCTGGAGAGGCGGCTTCTTGATGAACTCTACAAGATATTCATGGACTCAGACTCCTTCTACTACAGCATGACCTACGACCTGACCAACAGTGTGCAGCGTCAGGGGGACTCGGACAAGTCCAGCCTACCCCTGTGGAAACAGGTTCAAAGCATCTGCTTCACTTAGTCCTCATGTTTTTATTATTAAAAGCTGCTTCCATTGAGACTGACTGTAATATTTGTTGTTGTTAAAGGTGGATGACCGATTCTTCTGGAACAAACACATGATTCAGGACCTAATTGACCTTCAGGTAAGGTTTTAGTGCAAGGGTGTCAAACATGTGGCCCGAGGGCTAAAACTGGCCTGCAAAGGTTCCAATCTGGCCTGTAGGGTGACTTGCAAAGTGCAAAAATTACACTGTAGATATTAACAGTCAAGGGTGTCAAATGTTTTAGTTCAGGTTCCACATATGGCCCAGTTATGATCTCAAATAAAATAATAGAATAATAACCTCTAAATAATGACAACTCCAAATGTCTAAAGAAAATAAAGTGCAATTTTGCCAATATTCTGCCTGTTATTAAATGTTTTGTTCCTTTGTAGATCTGATCTGTAATGCACATGTATAAATGCTAAATTGAGGTATAATATTGTTAAAATTGCACATATTGTTTTTTAAAAAATTCATTTTTTTCAGATTATTCACATCTTTTTTATGAAAGGACAGTTTGTAAATGTGAATATTTTCATAATTTAATGTAATTTTTTTTGTTTTTCACTAAAATAAAGACAAAAATTTGGAGTTGTCATTATTTATCGGTTATTGTGTAATTATTTTACTGGTCCCTTGAGGTCAAATTGGACTGTATGTGGCCCCTGAAAGAAAATGAGTTTGACATCTCTGTTTTAGTGCAGTGGTACTGCTAATTATTTGTTTGCACTTTATTTTTTAACCATCAGACCTTTGACATTGTTATTATCTGCTCAGAGTACAGCTGGCCTTACTGAGTGTAAACGTCGCTGCTGTTTGAACTGATAATGCCAGAGCTTTATCTGAACAGTATGAAAATAGTCAGTGAAAGACTATCTCATTCAGATATTTGCAAGCACCTTTTTACACTTTATGTTCCTCTTTCTGGACGCTCCAGGTCCCAGACGTGGACTTCTGGGTGATTCCGATCATCCAGGGTTTTGTACAAGTGGAGGAACTGGTGGTGAACTATAACGAGACATCTGACGAGGAGCGGAGCAGCCCGGAGACGCCGCCACAAGAAGTCGTATGTGTCGATGATATTCATCCCCGGTTCACTGTGGCCCTGATCTCCAGACGGAGCCGCCACCGTGCAGGTACAGTCCTGGTCACCTGTCCATTTTAATCCAGAGGGTGGAGGTCATAAGGTCATAGTGTTTTCACTGCTACCAATAAATCATATGTGTACTATCATCTGTGTATCAGCATGTTTGAAAAAGAAAAAGACCTCAAACCTGAAGAATAAGACATCATTTTATTATCAGCTGGGGATGCAGCAGTTGACATTTATTTTGTATTCAACATTTTTCCACATTTTTTTTCACTAAACTTGCCCTTTTTTTTTTTCAAATTAAAAAAATTTTTTTTTTCAAGGATTTTCTTTTCTCTGTAGCACTTTCAGATTCTTTTGAATGAAAAATACTTTATAAACAGAATTTTTAATTGTTACTATTGTATTATTATTGTGATTTATTAGTTACCTACCAAAGTGGAACCTTTTGGGCCACAAGTGGGGGCCAAAATAAACACAAACACTGTACATCAGACATTGATACACTTTATGTCCTGAACTGCATCTCCTAATATTTCACAAAAACTGTAAAATATCTCAGTAATGTTTTAAGATCTGCGATTATTGACCGTTTAGCAACAACCCTCCTAACTCTTAAAAACATTTTAGTTCATAGCTTTTTTATCTACAGTTTTGTTTTGTCTCATCTCATGTTTGATCCTTTACTGTCATTTTTGATGAAACATTCTAAACATTTAGATGACTTGCAAATGACATGAGAGGTGAGAAATGAGTGATGGCGTCTGTAGACAATGTTTTAAGTGAATACAGCCCTTGGGGGCGCTGTAAAAATCATTTATTTATTTTCTATTGAAGATGCTTGCGGTTTTAACTCGCCAGCATACAGTGCATCATGATTTGGAGCAGAGCTTGATATTTTTCACCAAACCTTTAGTCAATTTGTTTATTTATTGTTATTATTTATTATTTTCAGCCTGTCTTGCCTTCACTTTATGTTTGTAACTCGCTGCTACCAAATGAAATTTCCCCATGCTGAGATCAGTAAAGCCTTATCTTATCTTATCTTATCTTATCTTATCTTATCTTATCTTATCTTATCTTATCTTATCTTATCTTATCTTATCTTATCTTATCTTATCTTATCTTATCTCTGATGTCAGTGAAACTAAGCTAACTTCACTAATGCATCTTAATTGTGTTTGAAGTCTGATCTGTGATATTAATAACCTCCCTCTTTGCTCAAAGGGATGCGGTACAAACGCAGAGGAGTGGATACAGATGGCCATGTGGCGAACTACGTAGAGACGGAGCAGCTGATCCACGTTCACAGCCACACACTGTCCTTCGTGCAGACTCGTGGCTCGGTTCCTGTGTTCTGGAGCCAGGCCGGGTACCGTTACAATCCCCGGCCACGCATAGAGAAAGGTCAGTGAAACTATGATAACATCACTTAAACCTCTTTGGTGTCGTTGCAAATATTTTGACTGGGACTTGGACAGACTGGACACAGGGGATTCACTGTTTCTAAAGAGGAATCTATTCCATCTAATATCTAATGTCTGAGCATAAGCGTGTCAGTCAGTTTCATGTGAATATTTCTGATGTTTCAGGGGAGAAAGAGACCATGTCTTACTTTGCTGCACACTTTGAAGAACAACTAAAACTCTACACAAAACAGGTCAGTTTGTTTTTTGTGCTGTTCATAACATTCATGCATCAGTTTTTTAGTTTCGTAGTAACTTTATTTACCTCATTGTGGTTTTTCTGCCACGTTCGGTTGCACGTAGTGCAAATGGTCTAAATGTAGGTTGTAATGTGCAGTCTTATGTGCAAAACCACTGCAATAAAAGCCTTGTGGTATTAAATTAAAGCTTATTCACAAAGGTATTAGTACAGCTGGTACCAGTTTTGAACATGTATTTAGGAACTCAGTGGTTAAGAAATAAATAGAAGACTGTATTTGAACATTTTGGCCACTATTTTATGTCCTGTAGCTGTAGCTTCAACATCCACTACGGTGAATAAGACTTTATTAGAGCAACTCGAACGTATGAGCTATATTTCATTTCTTATTTTTAACTTTATACTCTTGGTCTGGTTAGTTTTAGTTTCACAATACAATATGGGATCAAAATACCAACATCCTACATCCTGCGACATTGGCATGTTGTTAATTCAGTTCATACTTATTTATCAGATTTGCTTTCGGCCTGTGTATCCTCTAGAATCCACTCATCTAGAAACAGCTTTTTAATTATCCCTATAGTCTGACCAAGAGCCAACTGTGAATCATTCTTTCATCATTATTTTCTGTCTCTGGAGCCTGGGGTTCTTTAAAGAAGTGATAATTTTGCTTTTTTTAAATGGAATGATGCATTTTCAAACATTTCCTTGTGGTCTATATAAACTGTAAATGCTATGCTTGGGTCTGAATTCTTCATTAATTCAACTCCACTTCGGCCACTTGTGTTTGTTAATACAACCAACAACTGAACATTTTAGGTAATCAGCTTTGAGTTTGGACATATTTTCAGTATGGACTACAACCGCTGCTGCTTACAAACAATTATGTTGTACTAGGAGAAATGTTCATGGGAAGTCTTGACCTTATATGTGCAAATGTCGTGACGCAACTAGTTATAAGATGTAACAAATTAAGCAGGATTTGAAATGGGTTGCAGAAATCCACTTGATTTTTGCCAAAACAAATATAAAGATAGCTTTGCAGCACCTGGAGGGTTCAAATTCAAACTTTTTGAACTGTTAGGGTCCAAATACATAAATAAATGAACCAAAGACTAATAAAAGTGGGTTTAGAGAAATATGAGCCCTTTAAAGTAAACTCAATCTTGATCTAGCTTTGAAATAAGGTCCTTTATTGTTGTTGTATTGTGATTCATTGCATGTTTTATTGTTGTTTTATTGTCATTCATTGCATATTTTATTGTTGTTTTATTGTGTTTCTTCCTTTTTTATTGTGTGAAGGATTTTGTGATACAGTTTATCTGAGAAAGTGTTACATAAACAAAGGCTGATGGATTGATTTTCAGCTTCTTATGTCCTTGTTTTTCTTCAGTTTTTTTGTGATGATAACCCTGTATATCATCTTCCATATCATCCAAAAATCTGAACCATTCAAAAAGAGTTTTCACACTGTAAAGTGAAACAAACCATGATCAAATCAGAGTCTGTTTGTTTGGCTAACGGGAGGTTTCACACCTGCAAATTTGTTTTGGATCAAACTGAAAAGTCTGAAAGCCAGGCAATGGATGTCTCTGTATTTAGATCCAATCTGATATATGTGAAATATGAACAGCAGGAAAAATTAAAGTATCAGGGTAAAAACACCTTCTATAAACCAAAGTGTGTGACCTCCCTTTGACCTTAACATGTCTTTTTAACCCTTTTGTTCAGACAATATGAGATTTATTACGTTAATTTTCTGATGTTTTCTACAAGATTTATTTCAACATGTCACATGTGTCTATCTGTTTGTGCTGCTTCTTGTCATGGGGTCAGAGGTCACAATAAATTGTGACTTTAACCTTTAAAGCCCATTTAATTTAGTTTTTGTGTCTTTTAAGTCTGTGCACATTTCCTGTATTTTCCTGTTGTATCTAAAGAAAAGAGAACAAGGAATACATATGTATAAATATGTAATTCAGCTCTGAAAAACAACAAAGCAAATGATGGAATAAGACTTTTGCACAGTGCTGTATATTTTAATTATTTGCCATTATTGAATTTTATAAGATGGAATATTGTGTGTACAGTAGAATAGAACTGAACTGAATAGAGCGGAAATAAATGAATCTCAGCCATTCACAGTTCAGCCGTCTGGTTCAGTGAAAGTGTCTTTAGCTTTAGTAAATGCCTTCAGAATGGAAGTTATTTAACTGTAGTATAATGTTAAGAGTTCACAGGAGTATGTTAAATACTTTATATGTGATACACAAGACCTGTAGAGCTGTGGATGTTTTTCATTCTCACTGTCGTCTTTCTCAGGTCATTATTAACTTAGTCGATCAGGGTGGACGGGAGAAGATGATAGGCGACGCATATCTGAAGCAAGTGTTACTCTACAACAACCCAAACCTCACATATGTGTCATTTGACTTCCACGAGCACTGGTGAGAGAACAAAAACATATTTTCCCTGCAGTGAAATGTGTTACTTTTCCTTTTATATCACAGTAGATGCACTTCCTTATAATGTCTTATCCTGTTTCTCAGCCGAGGTATGAAGTTTGAGAACGTCCAAATACTGACAGATGCGATTTCTGATATCATCACTGACATGAAATGGGCCTGGTAAGTAACGTCTGACAGAACACAACAATAAACCCTTTGTTTCCAACTTGGTTTCATTTGTTTTTCTCTTCCTGTATCAGGGTGGACCAGGCTGGAGTCATCTGCAAACAGGAGGGAATCTTCAGAGTCAACTGTATGGATTGTCTTGACAGGACCAACGTGGTTCAGGCTGCTGTTGCTCGTGTGGTGATGGAACAACAGGTGAGTCCCTAAAGTCGTAAAGCAGGGGTGTCAAACTCATTTTAATTCAGGGGCCACATTCAGTCCAATTTAATCGCCAGTGGGCCGAACCATTAAAATAATAGCATAATAACCTATAAATAATGACAACTTTAAGTTTTTCTCTTTGTTTTATTGCAATAAAAAGCATAAAATTCTGAAAATATTTACATTTACAAATTATCCAAACAAAAAGATGTAAATAACCTGAAAAACTCAAATGTCTTAAGAAAAATAAGTCAAAATTTAACAATATTATGCCTCAACTTCTCATTTTTACACGTGCACACATTACACACAGTGTTACACAAACATTTGGTAACAGGCATGATATTGTTAACATTTTTAAGTTTGGGAAAAAAAGGTTTTTGGACTTATCTTGGTAACAGACAGACAAACAAACCCCGATGAAAACATAACCTCCGCCGTTCCTTGGCGGAGGTAAAAATCATGTTTGTGTTTCAAAAGGCGTGGCTGCATCAGACAGATGCAAACACATGCAAAATTAACAAGAAAATATTAAATTAAATTCTCGACAGTTTCAACATGTCGTGTCCTGGATGTGTGTCATTATTTGCTGAAATATCCCGTTTTGACCTCGATAGAACAGCGCATGTGCAGAAGGAGCATGGGGGTTTGGAGAATGGACCAATATTTCAATCAATCAAAGTTTATTTATATAGCACTTTACACCAACACAAAGAAGATCAATGTGCTTTACATCTAAAAACACGATCAAATTATATGATATAAGATATAAGAACATTTAATTATAAGTTATGAGAACAACAGTTTAATCAAAAACTATAAAAATAAAAATACTTGGTACAGGTCACTGACTTTAGAGTGATTCTTAATGCAGTATTTCACAAATGCATGTGGTGTGTAAAAACTTGTTTCCACCACTGGACTGTATGAGGGCGTGGCAGCTTGGATTCTCTTCAGCTTCTCCGTCATTCTGGATCTGACATCAGTGTTGAGATATGCAAAAGGCACTTAACATAAAAACAGCCAGAGCATATAATCGCTATGAATACATTTTAGACCACTTTTTCTTCGTCGCATTTCATGTGTGTCTTTTTCTATTATCATCATAATATCTGGATATGCCTAAAACCTGGAAGTGTAAACAAGGCTTTTCAGACTGGCACCGTTTCTTATCAAACTCAGAGTTACTTCACCTCAAGGACGTATAGATAATGGGTCTATGTGAAGGTGACAGATGATAGTCTGTAGTGTGTGTGTGATACTAAACTGCACTGTGCTGAACACTGAAGGAAGTAGAGGTGGATATTGTTCCTTCATTTAAGTACATTCACGTCCGCCTCTGTTGTTTAATTCAAATGTATACATCATTTTAAATGTTAATTCTGATATTTGTCATCACTGACTTCTTCAAATCCTTCAACTACCAGTATATTTATGTGAGTTTTGTCATATGAAGCCTTTGAATCTGCTAGTTTGTCGCGAGCTTACTGTATTTGCATATCAGATTATACTGGCATCTGCATTTATTTGTTCATCAGAGCTCCAACATACTGAGAATACACATTTGGCCCACATTAAAACACAAACAGTGGCAAATGTTTTACAGGAAACAGACTGGATTCTTTTGTCAGGATATTTTGAACAATTTGGAGTTTTTGAAGATAATAGAAATTGAGCCAAACAATCAAAAATCCACACACATATTCTACCGTTATTCTGTTATTATGATAGTAATGATAATAAGTGTTATTTTAAAAGCACCTTTCATGACACCCTGGGACACAGTACAGCAGAGGATAAAAAAGACAATACATAGAATATAAAAGAAAGAAAGAAATAGATAAAAAAGGAATTATGATACATAAATGATAATGATGATATTATTCAGAATTGGACTGGTGTCATGTAAATAGTATGTAGTGTTTAGATATTCTGATTGAGGCCTTTTTCCAATTTAAGCTGTTGATGCAGATGACTCCATGTTATTCCAGTTTATGAGGGTCATATGGACGTCTATACGGTACAAGAAAGTGTGGGTGTAGTGCAGGTTGACACACAGCTGATAGCAGCAGGTTTTTATTGAAAAAACGACCTTTAGACATTTTTTAAAGGGCAGAAGGCTGAGTTCACACAATGAAAAACATTGAATAAATGGATGCTTGCTACAAGGAATATGTGTGGAAGATGAACTCTCACTAGTCATGTAAACGGCTCATTTATGGATCCGTAAAAAGTCATGAATTTGTTCAAAATCAAGGCCTTAGCCCTCCTTAAAATGTATAATTAATCCTTAAATCTGACACTCAAAGGTCTTATTAATCCCACAGACACAGTAAATGATATTGCTATATTTTTTTGGAAATCTTTGTACAGAATTAGTCAAATGTGTAATTAGTTGTAATGATTGAGACTGGTTGAACACAATAACTATGAGGCCTGTTAGACTATTATTTATGTGAATGGAAGGAATGAAATTTGGCCAAACATGCCTTGAAAAGTCAGAAATTTGGTTTCATCAAACCTGTATTTAGATTTTTTTGTTTGTTTTTAGAATAAATTAAAAAAGGGAATATTTTCTGTGTGTAAACTCATGTCTAGCTGTGACTACAAGCCTGTTTATATGCTTTTATTTCCTTCCTACAGCTGAAGAAGCTGGGTGTGATGCCTCCAGAGCAGCCTCTGCCTCTTAAATGTTACAGGATTTATCAGATCATGTGGGCGAACAACGGAGACACCATTAGCAGACAATACGCCGGCACAGCAGCGCTCAAGGTAAGGCCACATCTACGACTGTGTGACCTGGTTTCACCTCGGATTGTTATGTGTGTTTCACACCGTTTGGTTTGTTGTTTTAGGGAGACTTCACCAGGACGGGGGAGAGGAAACTGGCAGGTGTCATGAAGGACGGGGTGAACTCTGCCAACCGCTACTACCTGAACCGCTTTAGAGACGCTTACAGACAAGCAGTCATTGGTACGAAACATACAGATACTGATACATATATATGGACAAAAGTATGCGGACACGTTGAATTCAGGTGTTTCTTTTCTAACGGGTCTGGGATACAAAACAGTAATGACAACTGTTTTAATATAGTTTTATATTGGGATAAATATCATTGTATTGCATTGGTTAGTTGGGTTTAAATTATGTTTGCTTCTAAAATGCCTCAGAGTTTTTCTAGGTTTTTACTTAATTTCTCTCAACATTGATTCTGTTTTGTTTTTTTAATCCATGACTATGATTTTAAATGCTCTACCTTTAAATTTCTTAAATATTTTTCCTGCTCTGACTGTAAATGATAATTTTCTACTACAACTAACCAACTACTTTCTTCACATCTCACTGAGGAAGAAAAATCTCACATTAAACTTTAAGGAAATATTAATGTTTTTATCTCAAATCAACATGAACAGGACATCTTGCAGCTGTAGACATATGTCCCAATATTTTTGTCCATATAGTTTATCAACAACAATATTGTGTGCAATGCAATGATATTTATCCCAATAGAAAAAGAAAAGAAACATCTGAATTCAACATGTCTACATACTTTTGTCCATGTATCGTATGTGGAGCCCAGGTTGAGACATAAGCGCCTGTACCCAGACCCACTGCTACTGTAAAAACCCTTCCTGTTTCTCTCTGCAGACCTCATGATGGGTTTGCCAGTGACCGAGGACCTTTACTCCATCTTCAGTAAAGAGAAGGAACATGAGGAGAAAGAGAAGGAGAGTCAGAGAGGAGCTCAGGAGCAGGTCAGCCTCCTGCTGCAGACGTACATGCAGCTTCTACTGCCAGAAGATGAGAAGTTCCACGGAGGCTGGGCGCTCATCAACTGTGACATGAGGTCAGTGGACAACGGTTTAGAATGATAAAATTAGGGCTGATTTAATTAGTGATTAGTCTCTTGACTATTTTTTTTTTCAATTGACCATTTATTTAACCAGGCAAGACAGATTAAGAAAACACTCTTATGTACAACTGTGGCAGGGCCTTTTGAGGGAGAGGGAAAAGGGAGCCAAAAAACAACATTAAAATTAAACAAATAGGGCAATCTATCAGTTGCTTTAATTATAAAATGTCTAAACTTTGTGAAAAATTCAGAATCAGAAGATGAAGAAAAAGTAGGTCATTAATTTATTGATTAAAAAACAAAGTGCATTTTGGATCCTGGTGTCTGTAACGTATGACTCGGCTTCACTTCCTGATGAAAATAAATCAAAATAATCCGCACTAAGCATATTTTGTTCATTTTGTTTTTATATTGTCAAAGCCAGCATGAAGAATAAGCACTAAATGTACAAAAATAAACAAAAACATCAATGAAATTACCAAAATTATTGACAAGGATAAACAAAATAACAACAAAATTAATAACACCTTTAAAACAAAACAAACAGAAAACACTGGTCTACAATTTTTTAGAAATGATTTGCTTCAAAAATTAAATGTGCTAAATGTTACGAATTTTAATAAGACTAATTGGAAAATAAATGACAAAAGTGCTGGTTTGCTGATGTTTTCAAGGTATATGATTAAGTGTTATTACACATATGTTGGTTTATGTACATTTATATAATAGTTTTATAAATCTTCCACTAAATAGAACCTGTAAAGTGAATGTATTCTAATGTGCAGACAGTGTTTTGAAGTAGATCTTGTAGCTCTGAGACAAATATTCCTTTTGAGTCAAACCCATTCTCTTGTTAATTCTTGAATTTCACATTTTGACCCAAGGCTGGATCTTGGAAAGTTCAGCCAACCAGCATTTTTGACTTGATTTTTCTTTATCAGTGACTCTCATGTGGTAAAATTTCATTACTTTTATTCTGGAAGCATTTTCCTTGTAGACCAGTGAAATTAAAGTAATAACTTAGATGAGATAGATTTATGTGTTTTTTTTATTGATCCCATGACAAGGAAATTCAATGGGTAAAAAAAAGAATAAAATAATTAAATTAAATGAACAGAAAAGAATCAAAGTTTTCAATATAGAGGATAACATAGATAAGAAATAAACAGAAAAAAATTAATCAGTAAAGAGAACAAAATAAAGTATGTAGAATAATGAACAAAATGATAAAGAGTATCAACACAAAATAATAAACAAAATAATTTTAAGAAAACTAAACAGTAAATTAGCAACATAACCAATAAAACTGAACCAGAACAGACTCCAGAATGGCCAAAAAAAGAGCGAACATTAACTCTATAATTGTTTCATCTCAATCACATTGTTTTATTAATTTTTCTATGAAATGAATGTACAATGAGGAGTTTATTCATTTAATTG
Organism: Sphaeramia orbicularis; assembly: GCF_902148855.1. Classification (NCBI taxonomy): domain Eukaryota; kingdom Metazoa; phylum Chordata; class Actinopteri; order Kurtiformes; family Apogonidae; genus Sphaeramia; species Sphaeramia orbicularis. The sequence continues at coordinate 5,135,287 of NC_043971.1, forward strand.
TGAAAATCTGGAATAAAAACTAGTCTGAGGTGGAATCACAACACTAGGACTCAAATTTATGAATGGATAATGAACATTGATTAATCAGTAAATGTTTGCAGCTCCTTCACGTTCATTTAAAGGTTGAATTAGGGCTGATTTAATGGATCAGTGTGTCATATTTCGTGTCATCTCACACACTAGAACTTTGGATCATTAGAATATATCCATGAAATCAACTTCTTTTTCTTTTTATATTTTATTTGAACTTCTTCACATAGACATACATAAAAAAAAGCAAACCGAAAAAAGCAATAACTAAACGATGGATGACACAAGAAGAACCCATAATAAATAATTGGATCGACATAACCATGGGAATTTATAGGATGGAAAGAATAACCTTCATCGTAAATTTGAAGATGAATTTTTTTGTGCAACACTGGGAGGGATGGGTGAGATATGTGAAGCCTTGGAGACCTGATTTTGCTGAGATGACTGCATGAATATGAACCCCAAAATCCTCTGAAGGAGAAATGTTTTTATGTTTTTAAAAAATGTTTATTTATACATTGCTTCTGAAATCCTGTATGCCAAGACAATAATGAGCTGCTGTAAATGTTTGTTTTTTGGGTTTTTTTTTTAACACCCACTCTGGATGAATATAGTTTGTGTATCTGTGTAATTTTTCAATGTTTGTAAAAATTTAAATTCTTTCAATAAAAAGAGAATTTAAAAAAAAGTAAACCTGCTGTACCTGACATTGTTACTGGATGAAATCAGCTTTTAAATGAATTATTGATTTTTCTTGGTTTCGTTCCAGTCTCATCGACGCAAACAACAAAGACGTGGACGTGTTGCTGCTTCTGTCTGACAAGGCTTATTACATCGCTTAGTGAGTGTCAGCTTAAATACATCAAACATTCCACTGCAGATATTTTCATGGATCCGCTCATGTTTATGTTTATGTTTGTTTGTAGCTATGATGAAGAAGCGGACAAGGTCAACCAGTACCAACGCCTGAACCTGGAGGGTTTGGAGAAGATTGAGATCGGTAAGTCTGAAGTGGGAATCAAAGCAGAAGTAAAGGTTTTCACATCACATCTCACTGACTCACCAACACTTCCCAAAAATGTGCTTAACAGTTTCTCAGTAACCTTTCAGCAGTATCTTCACTCCGTGTGATTCATGTAAGGAAAGCACGTCACTAAAAATGGAAGTTGGGGTTTTTTTGTTTGTTTTTTGTTTTTAGGTCCGGAGCCGACTCTGTTCGGGAGGCCCAAGTACTGCTGTATGCGGCTGCATTACAGGAACGAAGACACCAGTGGGTATTTCCACACCCTGAGAGCAGCCACCCGGAACCCAGAGGATGATGGGAAAGGTAAAGGGCTGAACCGCTGAAGGGCTTTAATGCAGTTAAACTGTACATGTGCATTAATATGTACAACTGTGTGTTTCAGATACGTTACAGTGCATCGCAGAGATGCTTCGGATCACGAAACAGGCCACAGGGATGGACCTGCTGGTGGTGGAGAAGAAACTGGAGAGGTGACCACTACGACTGTGATTGTTTTTTCATTTGTTTTATTTTCTTTTTCTTTTAGATTTAACTTTCTCTTTTTTCTCTTTATTTTCTCCTTTTTTTCCCCTTCTTTTCCTCTTTTATATTTAATGCCCTTTTTCTTTTCTCTTAGTTTCCTTTCTTTTTTCCTCTTGTTTTCTCCTTTGTCTTTATATTTTATTTTCTCCTTTTTTATTTTAATTCTCATTTTTCTTTTATATTTAATTTCTTCTTTTTCTTTTTTTTCCTCTTCTGTTTTCTCCTATCTTTTATATTTTATTTTCTCCTTTTTTATTTTCAGTTCTCATTTTTCCTTTATATTTAATTTCTTTTTTCTTTCTTCCTCTTCTGTTTTCTCCTTTATCTTTTATATTTTATTTTCTCCTTTTTTATTTTCAATTCTCTTTTCTTTTTCTTTTTTCCTCCTGTTTTCTCCTTTATCTATTACATTTTTTCTTTTCTTTTCTTTTCTTTTCTTTTCTTTTCTTTTCTTTTCTTTTCTTTTCTTTTCTTTTCTTTTCTTTTCTTTTCTTTTCTTTTCTAAACCAAAGAGCAGCAGCACACATTACAATTAAACTAAACAAACTATGTTGATGATTTTTTTTCTGACACAAACAAATTAAAAGCAATAAAATTAAACCGAATGTTTCTTTTAGTGTTCCAAAACAACACCGGAGTTTGATCAGACTTTTCATTTAATTTAGAAGTTATTAACTCATCCTAACAAGGACAATAAAAAATGTGAGTCATTCTACGGAGGAGCATTTCAGGAAAAACTACTGTTCAGTCATCACTGGGATGTAGTCGATGATCATTTAGATACTGTTCAAGGTCATCAATGTACACTGGTTTATCAGATCACATCCTGATAAATCATTTCATTTTCCAGCACAGTTCTCTAATGGTCAGATGAAAAACTCAGTTATATCTGTACAACACATCTGAAATGCAAAATTCCATGTCAGCATGTTTTATACTTTTAGTTTTGATTCCATGATAGGAGATCTGTGTGACTACATTTTCTCTTCTGTGTGTTGCAGGCGGCAGAGTAAACCTCATGAGGATATAATGGGGATCCAGAACAAACCAGCAGACCAGGTCCAGGGTAGTTCTGGTCTGGCACAAGGTAAAAGCTTCCTTCTCAACAAATTCTCCTCCCTCAACCAGAAGGTGAAACAAACCAAGACAAACGTCAACATCGGGCCTTTCGGGAAACTCGGCAACTTCTCCAAGCCCGATGTGAAAGTGAATTTTCTGAAACCGACTATGCACGTCAACCTGTGGAAGTCCGACAGCAGCCTGGAGACGTCGGATGGAAACCCCGGCGCCGGAGGGCTCAAAGACATGGGAGACGAGCACTCTGGAATCTCCTCTGACTCTGACTCTTATAATTCTGACCCCGAACACCCCTGCTCCGGGTCCTTGGAAAACGTGGACTATGTACTGCCCAGCTGTGGGATCGTAGCATCAAACCCTCGCCTGGGAAGCCGCTCCCAGTCCATCGGCAGCGTGGAGCTAAACATCCCGTCCGTCATCCGGGTCACAGGCTGCGACGGGAAGCAGGAGATCTGCTCCCAAGAAAACGACGACAAATCCCCCGGGGCCGCCTCCGTGGCTGAAGAGGCCATTCTGATTGACTTTGGTACACCCATCGACGCTTACTGCCACCAGTTTGTCCAGGACGCACAAACTCACCCGGTCGAGGTGTTTGGAGAGCGACCGCCGGCCGCCGTACCCCCGCCCAACCCCACGGTACCGGCGCCGAACAAGACCCTGGCAGACTCTGACAAACACCCAGGCTCCCAGCCCCAGCATCTGCAGGAGGAGCCGCCGCAGCTCCCCAGGCCATCGCAGCTCGACGTCCAATCCACTACCTCCACTTCCAGCCTCCTCACTGTCCAGAAACCCAGCTCCGCGGTGTCCGGAGGCTCTCAGAGGAGCCTGTCCTCGCAGCTGGAGGGCAGCCTGGGCCCCTCGCCCGCCGACAGCAACGGCAGCCGAGTGGTGTCCCCCTTTGCCAAGATCAAGAGCTCCATGGTCCAGGTGGCCAGCCTCACCCAGGCAGGACTCACCCAGGGCATCAACTTTGCTGTGGCGAAGGTCCAGAAGAGCCCGGAACCGGACACCGTCAACGAGGCCCAGGAGAGCGAGCTGAAGGCAATGTTTACACAGTGCCAGACCAGGATCATTCAGATCTAGTGCTTTCCTTGTAGCAGGATTTTGTAGTCATAAGCCGTGTAGAAAACGTCCAGTACGGTAGCAGTAGCAAAAGCTTGCACATGGCGTCACTACTCGGCCAAGTAACGCGCTCTTAAATTTACCCTTTAGTTGAAAATTCCCATGTGAATGATGTACAGAGTCTATAAAATATATATATTCAAACCTGGTGAGACGGTGACCATGTTTACATGCACATGACCGCAGACAACAGGGACGTGGAGGTCTGAGGCTCTGGTTCTTATCAGACGTTCAGCTCACATCCCTTTGTCCTGAGAGGTGGGGAAGTTTGGAAATTGCAATAATGGTGATGTTAGATTTTTAATGTAAATGAACCAGAACTTTAGAATGAGTATATAAATGGTATATACAAAATGTTAAAAGGGCAGTATGGGACATTTGCACGCGTTCTGTACTTAGATGATGGTAATGTGCTGGGATTGAGCCGTTAGTTGGCGGTTCTGAGCTCAGTGGAGCTTATAATGTACAGGGTAGAAAACAAGGGAGACGTAGAAGAACTTCAGTTTGAGAGTAAGGCTTCTGTGGAAAATCAGATCCAGGTCCTCTTTGTAGAAATCTGAGTACAGGCTTTTGTCAGATATCACAGAGACAGTTGATGATGAGCATCTTTTAAAGTAAATGATCCATTCGATCATTGGGATCTAGTAAATCTCAAATTATGACCCATGTGTTCATCCTCTGCTTCAGTTGGTGCCAGTGGTGAATTTAACCAAAGATGATGGAACTAAACCGGGAAGATTCTACCGCAGCTCTTTGACTATTGATCAAAACAAAACCCTAGCATGTGGCTAATTAGCTTAAACTTCCAACATTACCCAATGCTCTCCTAAACTGTACGAGTTTCTCACTTAATTAGCTCTGCCCAAGAGCTGTTAAAGTCCTCTGGGTTGTTTTTCTAGTTCTGTAAACAAATTAGACTTGTACGGGGTTTAGCACAGGAGGAAACAGCAGATATTCTGCAAAATAGTGTCAGGAGAGAAGAAGAAACAAAACTAAAATGACCAAATCTCTGAAAAAGGAAACTCTTTGTAAGTAGATGTGAGTCTACATTCATTCTTGCTGTTGACAGAACTATAAAAACACAGATAGAGGAAAGAATCCTGCCACTGGTCGACCAGATAAACTCCAATAATTATCTTTTTCCCGCCTCGTTTTTTATGGATCTGCCCCAAAGTGAAGGGGTTTGAAGTTGGACCATGCTCTGTGAATAGCTTTGAGGTCATAACACGTTACATACATTTAAAAAAAACAAAACTAGAGAATATTTCTAACCCATGTGTCAATGAAAACTTGTAGTTTATGGAACAGATTTCTACTGATACGGTTTCCTACAATGAAAGAGCAACGAATCCTGTTTTTCCACAGCGGGTTTGCAGCATATTTCTGTGCATGTAAACATGTCGCCGTTATTCTCGAACGCCCGCCACACTCGCACGTGAGGTCGACAATAACGACCGACTGCGACGAAGGCCGGTCGACGAACGTTAGCTGCATGTGAGCGACCAACCAGGATCTACCATGTACTGTACGTCATCCCGTATGTGCAGGTCACTTATTGGCGTTTGTGATAATAGACCAGGTGTTGGAGGGTCCGACCAAATCTCCTCTATAACGCCCCCCCCCCCACAGAGGAAAACTACTCCGTGTTGAATATTACCCTTTGTATAGCTAAGGCGACATACTGTACGTAGTTATTCTATGTAATATCAATGTTGTCAAGTGTAACATAGAAGATATAACAGTCTAGAAGTTATTACTACACAAGAGCTTAGTAAGAGTATTCTGGTTGTCGATATGTACAGTGAGTATTGTATGTTTATTATCTGTTCCCTGAGTAGAGCCTTCCCTTCAGCTTTTGTATTGGTGGTAGGGTGGCATTATATTCCGAAAGCGCTGTCATTAGAAATCACTGAGGAACCAGGAGACGACTGGTTGGTTTTGATAGATTAATACGTTAAGATAACTCCTCCGCTAACGGTTGTTAGGGTTCTAATCACGAGGGTTTGTTTTCAGCCGGCGTTTGACCTTCGACGTTGCATGTTGCAAGGCGTGGAGAGTAGCATATAGTAGATATATATGCAATCGCACCCATTCGACGATTAGAAACACTGATGCTTTATGCACTCCCCAAACTCAAAGCATATTTGCCTTAAACAGGGAACGATATGGGATTATGTATATCAGGTATTTATGGCAAAATCTACCTTTTTAAGTCCGTTCATACATGTTACATTCGCCGTACTGTGTAAAAGATCTCGTTCAGGGTTACTGTGTGTCATTAGGTTCATCCTGGGATATTTCACTCCACCGGAGGCAGAAAGATGAAAGACGTGGGCAGGTTTTAGACTCGCTCGTGGGTGGGGATGTGTTACTGAAGGTGCAGCTGCTGGACTTTATCGTCTGAGGGGGAAAAAATCGGATATTACAAGAATAAAGTCATAAGATTTCCACAGATAATGTATTTGAAAAAGAATAAGATCATTATATTAGAGGTATAAAAACAGTTTTTGAGGGAAAAAGTTGGATATTGTGAGAGTAAAAGTGTAGTATTAAGAGAAAAAGTCTCAAAATTCAGATAAATTCACAATACTAAAAGAATAAAGTCGTGTTTTTTATGGTTGACATTTATTAGTAGAAATAATGAGACGTAATGGAACCATAAGTCTGTGGGTTAAAGAGTTCATAAATGTATGTAATTCGTAAAACTAGTTTTATTAGTAAAAAGGTAAAAAAAAAAACTCCCTCTGCTGCGTTTGGGTTCAACTGGGAATTTTGACAACTCCCCTCATATTTTTAGTCTTGTTTTTCATTAAAACTACAACTTTGTTTTCATAACTTTCACCCTAAAATACCCTTTTTTGTACATTTTCCTTTAAACTTCTATTGTTTTTTTAACTTTTTTCCCAAAAATATTAACACTTTATCTTCAAATATTCTGACTTGTTTTCTCTGAATTTTATAACTCCATTCTCCAAATACAGACTTTTTTTCTGTCAGACTGCTGCATTTGTTTTATGCATTTGCTTTTTCCTCATGGAAAATCCAATGTTTTTTTTAATATTACAGCTGTTTTTCTCAAACTATTACAACTTTTTTTCTTACTATTATGACTTTCTTTCAGTCTGCTGCATTTGTGTTTTGACATATTGCAATATTTAGACTTTTTCCTGATTTAAAAATGCAGCATTTCCTTTTATTATTATTACATTATGGCTTACTATTTTGTTTTTTGTTTGTTTTTTTTTTATAATATTTTGACTTTTTTCAGATCGGAGTGTTTTTTTCAGCTCATGCGTTTTTCCTCATAAAAAATACAACCTAGTCATATTTTAGTGGATTTCGTCTTTTAATCTGTCTTTTTTTTTTTTTTAATTAAAGACTTATTGTATATATTTTATTCTCATATTTTTCTGATTATTCTTGACTTTATTGTCCTTTTTTCTCTTAGTCTATTGCATTTAGTTCTGCTTGGAATTTTTACAACTGCCATAGATAGTATTGAGCCTTTTCCTTGTGAAAAAGACACTTTTTCTCTTAATTTCATGTCTTTTTTTCTATATTCTCATTCAGCTTCAATAAATATTTAGCCTTATTTTTCTCTTACAATGCTGCATTTGTTTAGGTGGGAACTTGGAAAACTAGTAATACTAAACCTTTTTTCTTGTTGGAAAATCAAAACTTTGTCTTAATATTTTGACTTTTCACAAATACTACTTCATCCCTGTTTTATTTTGAAATTTCCCCTGAAATATTATGCAAAACTGTTGTCTTAAAATATTGCAACTTAAGTCTTAAAATATTATGCTTTATTTTCTCTCAGGCTGCGTTCAGGTCAGCTGGGATTTTTGACAACTGCCATAATATTATTTAGTCTTTTTTTTTTAGTTTTTCTTGCCATGTTCGACTTTTTCACTCCAGATTTTCTGACTTTATTCTTCTAATATCACATGTTTTTCTTTAATCCTTGTGTTTCTTACACTCCTTCATACGTCCGAGCTCCTTTAAACCTTTTGTCCTCCTGTTTTCCCTCATGACTTTTCTCCCAGAATCCCTCGCTGCACTGCCCTGAGGTCTGTAACACAGAGATAGAGGCCCGTCCAGTTGAATAATGATCTGATCTGCCTGGAGTTGAAATATCCCACGATAAAGGGTCACATATTCCATGTTGCGTGTTTTATTTTTAGCCTGTTTGCTCACCAGCAGATAAGACGTGGGATACTTGTATATTTCATGGGACTAACTGTTATTAGATGGACTGTAGCCTCGGCTGCTGTATTTTTCCGTCGTTGAACCTGCTGATAGTGCGTGATGCTGCCAAAGCTTTAAGGTGATCTGTACGTTTTATTGCAGAGGGTAAAATGTGTGTGTGTTTTCTTTTCTTTCTTTTTTTTTTTTTTTAATTTCCTGTATAAACACTGAAGCAGTTCTCGCACATAGAGCAGAAAATCTGTCCTGAAGCGGTTGCGTAAAGCGAAAAAAAAAAAACAGAAATCCTCAACATTCCTGACAAAGAGTAAATTCTCGAGTGTTTCCGTCTGGTTTTATTTTATATGCAATATGAAAACGCCGTTCTATTTGATCCCGTATCCGCTGGGTGAGACCTTTCCTCTTTTTTTTTTTCTCCTTTTTGTTTTTACACAAAGTGCTTTTGCATCCACCTCTTCATCGTTCGTCATCGTCGTCATCCTCCCGTTCAGACCCGACTATCATGTGACTCCAGGGTCTTAAAGCATTTTATTTGCACTGTTCAAGCACATTTTGGTCATGGATTTTCCTCTCTACTATGTGACTGTTGTCATCTTTTTTTCCACGGTGTACTGAGATTGTATTGTATATTAAAGTATCCTATTTATTCTTATCCTCTTTGGGTGTGTTACTTGATAACAAAGTGCACTGTACACTTTTTGTCTAGGAAGATATTCCATTTGAATAAAAAGTATGTAAAAAGAACAAGCGTTGCATGAGGTTTATTGTCAAATCGGTTACAAAAAAACCACCACGGGACTCTTTTCTGTTCTTTTTCATGACTGATTAATTGGCCAAATACAGCGAATAATGACTCAAATAGAAGGAAAAAAAAAAGCACCACAGGGTATAATCTTGGGTCCCTTACTTTGTCATTTACATATTTGAGTAAAAACACTTTCTTTGTACGTAAACTGTACAATCTGAGCCACAGAAATGGCTGGTGTGGATTAAGGCATAGTTACAAAGACAAAGATGTTAAAGTATAAAACTAGAGCTGCAACCAATTAATGGACTCAAAGTGATCCAAAAAAATCATTCAACCACAATTCTCCTGAATCAAAGCTTTGTTTCCTTCATTTCTCTGCTGTTAAACATTGGTTCCACTGTTGTGTTTTACACAGACGCTTATTGTGACGCACAAAGAAGCTTCAATTCAGGAAAACTGCAATAGAATATTTCCCTTCAATCAATTTGAGTCGATTAATCGAATCAGGAATTTTTGCATTGGCTTCAAGCACCTAATCGATTAATCCAGGGGCGTCAAACATGCAGCCTGGGGGCCAAACCCGGCCCAAGGGGTGAATTTGAGAAATACAAAAATTACACTGAAAATATTAACAATCAAGGATGTTAAAATAATTTTAGGTTAGTTAATTCTAAAGTGGATCAGAACAGTAAAATACTATCATAATAAATTATAAATAATAAAAACTGCAAATTTGTCTCTTTGTTTTAGTGTAAAAAATGTAAAATTACACAAAAATGTTCACATTTACAGACTAGTCTGTGAAAATGTGAATATCTGAAATGTCTTAAGAGAAGTATGTGGAATTTTAATAATATTCTCCCTGTTATTTAATGTTTGGTTAATTTGTAGATCCACTGTGATCTGTAAGTTGTATGTTGTACATGTATAAATGATAAACTAAGGCATAATATTGTTATCATTGCACTTATTTTACTAAAGAATTTTCAGGTTGTTCATATTTGTTCATGTTATGTTCAAATACAATTCGTAGATGTAAACATTTTAATTACGGAATTTTAAGTGTATTTTTGCGTGTATTGTAGGATATTTAAGCATATTTAAGTGTATTTTTGCATGCATCATTGGATTTTTGAGCATATTTACCTCCGCCAAGGAGGTTATGTTTTTGCCAGGGTTTGTTTGTTTGTTTGTTTGTTTGTTTGTCTGTCTGTTTGTCTGTCCGTTAGTGTGCAACATAACTCAAAAAGTTATGGACAGATTTTGATGAAATTTTCAGGGTTTGTTGGAAATGGGATAAGGAAGAAATGATTAAATAGGATATTTAAGCACAATTGAGTGTATTTTTGCATGTACTGTAGGATTTTTTACCATAATTAAGTGTATTTTTGCATGTATTGTAGGATATTTAAGCATATTTAAGTGTATTTTTGCATGTATTGTAGGATATTTAAGCATATTTAAGTGTATTTTTGCGTGTAATGTAGGATTTTTGATCATAATTAAGTGTATTTTTGCGTGTATTGTAGGATATTTAAGCATATTTAAGTGTATTTTTGTGTGTATTGTAGGATTTTTGAGCATAATTAAGTGTATTTTTGCATGTATTGTAGGATATTTAAGCATATTTAAGTGTATTTTTGCATGTATTGTAGGATTTTTGAGCATGATTAAGTGTATTTTTGCGTGTATTGTAGGATTTTTGAGCATAATTAAGTGTATTTTTGTGTGTATTGTAGGATATTTAAGCATATTTAAGTGTATTTTTGCGTGTATTGTAGGATTTTTGAGCATAATTAAGTGTATTTTTGCATGTATTGTAGGATATTTAAGCATATTTAAGTGTATTTTTGCGTGTATTGTAGGATTTTTGAGCATAATTAAGTGTATTTTTGCGTGTATTGTAGGATTTTTGAGCATAATTAAGTGTATTTTTGCGTGTATTGTAGGATATTTAAGCATATTTAAGTGTATTTTTGCGTGTATTGTAGGATTTTTGAGCATAATTAAGTGTATTTCTGCGTGTATTGTAGGATATTTAAGCATATTTAATTGTATTTTTGCATGTATTGTAGGATATTTAAGCATATTTAAGTGTGTTTTTGCATGTATTGTAGGATATTTAAGCATATTTAAGTGTATTTTTGCATGTATTGTTGGATTTTTGAGCATATTTAAGTGTATTTTTGCGTGTATTGTAGGATATTTAAGCATAATTAAGTGTGTTTTTGCATGTATTGTAGGATATTTAAGCATATTTAAGTGTATTTTTGCATGTATTGTTGGATTTTTGAGCATATTTAAGTGTATTTTTGCGTGTATTGTAGGATATTTAAGCATAATTAAGTGTATTTTTGCGTGTATTGTAGGATATTTAAGCATATTTAAGTGTATTTTTGCATGTATTGTAGGATATTTAAGCATATTTAAGTGTATTTTTGCATGTATTGTTGGATTTTTGAGCATATTTAAGTGTATTTTTGCATGTATTGTTGGATTTTTGAGCATATTTAAGTGTATTTTTGCGTGTATTGTAGGATATTTAAACATAATTAAGTGTATTTTTTATTATATGGAATTTACTGTTTTCACTCAAAAGTTCTTATCCTATTGTTTATATTATTATTTGACAGGTCCGGCCCACTTCAGATCATATTAGGCTGGATGTGGCCCTTGAACTAAAATGAGTTTGACAGCCCTGGATTAATCGGTTGCAGCTCTGTATAAAACCGTTAAATACTCACTATGTTTATGTGCACATGAATGTTCCACTGGTTTTAGATGGACGCAACACCAACATAATTAACAAAGACCCCCTGATGTTCTTTAAACAAAGCACAACAACTTCTGAACACACATTACACAACTATCCCATTCTGTCATCATCAGACCCACAAACATCTTTAAATATAGACACAACTGTCATCATGAGCACAACACAACCTGCAGACTCCTTCAATTTACTGTTACAACATTCAGGACATCTACTTTTCTTCATATTTAATCATTTTCATTCAACACAATGAATTCCAGTCTCTAATAAAAGGTGAAAAAGCCCCAAAACATCTAAAAAAAATTAACGTAATACATATGATTAAGGTAATTCAAAAATAGCCTGAACCTCTGTAGTACCTAATAACCCCATTGTCTATTTTTAGCAAATTCCAAAAATATTTTCGTAGTTTTGATCCATGAATCCACTTTGTATCAACCCAGAACTGACAAAATATGAGAAAATGTACAGAAAAAGTAGCTGCATTCACTGATATTATACTAATTTTAGCAGGATTATTTGGAGTTCATAGCTTTAACTCAGATTTATGTAATTTTAGCCTAAGATTTAGAGACTATTTCATTGAGTTTTATAGTTTATTTATATTATTTTTCCCTTTTCTCTTGTGGATATTTAATTTTCTTTGTCTTTTCTCAATAATTCCATAAAACTGACTTTTTTCTTGGCAACTCAAATTATAATTAAAGTAGGATTAAAAAAAAAAAGCACTAGAGTTCGACAGATATTGGATTTTTAAGGCTGATATAAACAACGCGAATTGCAATTTAGTCTGCCAATGCATCTTCACACAAAATGTTTCTGAAATTACCAATATTTTACCGATTACCTACTTTCTGAGGATCTATTTAGCTGTTAAACTGAAAATAATCCATCAACAAACTATTATAAATGTAGGTGGGAGTGATTTTCTATTTATTTTTTCCTCTTTCATCGCTTTAGAAATCACTAGCCATTACTCATCACCACTATCTGCATCAGCTTATTAATAAAATGTCAGCTGATTAATCTGTTTCTAGTTAGAATATTTATGATCAGATGGATTTGGACAAAGATCATCTCTAGTGAAGATGAACGCTCGACAACAAAATCCGTGAACTACTGAATAGACGAGAAACATGATGGAGAATCAGTAACTGAAAAAGGATAGATTCACATGGAGGAACAAGTCTAGAAAACTCTGAAAAAGTTGTTTTTATTTAGATGCACAGACACAAATATAGAAGAATATTAGAATTATAAGTTATTAATTAGAGCTCTTTTTATTTTCTGAAAACGGACGTTTCCTGTTTGTTCATGAAAAAATCCAAAGATGACTGTTTTAACCAGCAGTGCTTTATTTCATTTTATTTTGGCAATTTGTTTTAAAAAAATTATGCACATTAACATCCCCTCAAGTGCAGTTTTTTTTTTTTTTTGTTAGTCCACGTAGTTTTAGTAAAGATGACTATTTTTCCCCTTCACTGTCCATTTTACCCACCATGTAAACATCTGAATAGGAATACTGTCTGAATCTGACTAAGTGGAACATTTTGTGTCTGTAAACAGTCATTTGTGTGTAAATACAGTGTATCTAAACTTAACCTGCACCAGAATAAAGTTCAACACCACATGAACTATTTGGCAAATGAAAAACAGATTTATTACAAATTCTTTCGGTATCAAAAAGAAAAAAAAAACAAAACATCTGGTTACGGCTCGTTTCCGTTGACACACTTGTGCTGCTCCATGCGACTCGTCCTCAGCATGTCCAGGTGTTTGGCTCTGCTCCAGGTGTCTGTGGACAGAGACGTCTGTCCGAGGCTCAGAGACAACAGCCTGAGGACGGACGGACGGACAGAAGTTCAGATTCAGTGAACGTTTCTGCTGCAGTCGAGTCACTGAGACATTCCACCTGTGACGTATAATCTGACATTTCATTGTTTGTCGTGATGACTGTTTAACAGTTGGAAACATTACTTTCCAGCCCAGATACGTGGAGAAAAAAATAGTACTAATGTCCCTGTATCTCAGCCTCATGTTTTATCCAGAATCAATAACAAGTTGAATGTGTGAGGTTGTCAGGTTCTGTTCTATGTTCCAGTTCTGTGGTCTGGATGCACATCAATCTAACAATAGAAGTGGGCGGGACTTTCACTGGAGGAGAACTGAACTAATCCAATCAAAGTCCATCTATCAGTGATCAATAGGAACTATATTGATATCCGTAACCATTTACATCAAACTATGGACCATTAGAAGTAAAGGCACATTGGTAATCAAGGCTGTGTATTGGCAAGAATCTGGCGATACGATACAAATCACAATACTAGGATCATGATATGATATATCACGATATATCACGATACTGTTAAAAAGGCAATTTTTTGTTTCTTTCTTTTTTTTTTTAATGATTATTTGCTTGAAGAATTGATTTACATCAGAAATCTGCACAAATACTAAACACAAGGATCTAATGCTATATCACAAAATGTTCCTGTGTTCAAACTGAAATTCTGTTTCACAGACATTACAGTTTCAGATCCTGTTCAAATGTTCAGATTCTATTAGTTCAGAACTAACATCAGAACACTATTTTTGTGCAATCCCAACAAAGGAACTAACATTATTTAATAAAAGAGCATCAAATAATAAATAAATAAAATAAAAACAAAAATTAAACTCCACAATATCTGCATTTGAATAAATACCTAAAAATATCGATACAGTACTTTTTAATATCAATGCAGTATTGTGAAATAAAATATCACGATATATTGCAGAACCAGTATTTTCTTACAGCCCTATTTGTAATACTTAAAAAAATCTAAATTTGTCAAAACAGTTAACAAACTTTGTAGACATTGTCCCAAGGAAGCAACATATAAAATCAGAAATTAGTCCGACCAGTAGTTTCAGAGAAGATTGTTGAAATGGAGACAGTGGTGACCTCAAGTTTGACCCTTCAAGGTCAAAGGTCATGGACCCAAATGAAAGTCCATACATGACTTCCTATCAGTGATCAATAGTAACTATATTAATATCTGTAACCATTTCCATGTTATAAACCATCAAAATATGGACCATTAGAAGGAAAGGCACGTTTCCAATATTTCAAAAATGTTTTGAATTTTCAAACATTTTAAAATGCAAAAATCTATATGCCTCCTGTTCATAATCCTGATGTCTTTTGGTAGATATATTTACATGTTTATGTTTATATTTAAGTTGGGGGTGGGAACTTGTGTTTAAAGACAGTAGAACTGTACAGATTGTATGATGCATCCATGTTATGCTGTTGAAAATCCACAATTATTAAAAAAAAAAAAATTTTTCAAAAATCTAAATGTCTTAAAACTGTGAACAAATTTTGTAGACATTGTCCCAAGGAAGATGTGTATAAAATTTGAAATGAATCCGACAGTAGTTTCGTCAGATGTTTGAAGAAAATGCTAACTCTGCTGCCTCTGGACACAGCGCCCTCTTAATATCTCATGGCCCGTCGGTCGGTGAGTTAAAGCTAAAACCATCACCGCTCACCTCGCCACGACCAGCAGCCTATGGAAGTCCTCAGCTGAGACGCTCTGAGGGTCGTCCTTCCTCATGTCGACGAAGTCATCCTCAACCGACTGGAGGGAGAAGAAGAAAGATAGTCAGATCAGTGACTGGAGGAAACAGACTGACACACATGTACAGGTCAGTGTTCAGCATCTAAACCTCATTAAGGTAAAAGTATGGAAGCAAAACCAGTCAAATTTAACCCTTTAGACCGACTTCCCAATGAATTATTCTGTACATTTAACCTTCCCTAAGTGATTCATCAGCATTTATATTGACCTAATGAATGAATGAATGTTTTATTTTCCACATATAAAAAGCAAAATACAAGCACTAACAGAAGCAAACGCCCAAAGCCAATTCATGTAAGACGACCCAAAAAGACACTTCGTTATGCCTCAAAGCATAACTGCGCGAGTCACGTTTGTCCAAATACTTGTCGCTTTACTCTAACACTAGAGATTCACTTTTTTATCATTAGTTATGACATGAAAAAAAAAAAAAAAGACTTGAGGCTAACGACTAAACTACAATTTCAGTCTTATTTATATTTATCTGAAAAGGAAGGAAGAAGTAAACAATTAATCCCACCCCTTTATTACAATACAACACAAATAACATCAGTCTACACTAATACAGCATGTATATGTCAAAATCAATATATTAATTATCATATATAGAAAATTCAACATCATAGTCCACTTCATATGTGCTAAATATAATTATACTCATAAATACAGTTGGCTATAATTTATATTATACAATCTTATAATTTATATTGTATAGGATTATCTCTGTTTATTTTATGTTTATATGTTATTATCCTTTGCATTTTTCGGGTATTTTCCTATGTTTGATTCACTGATCAGGTAGATGTTCATTAAAAAAAATAAATTCAAAGGTTATTATATCAAAACAGAATACTTTTTCAACAAAATATATCATTAAATGAACATAAAACAAGTGTTTCCAGCCAATGTCATGTATCCAACTACATACATTTCTGGTAGATTATAATTGAGAAACGTCTAAACTGGGGTTTTTTTGATTATCATATTTCTGAAGTGCATGTAAACGCGTCAGATCTGATTAGTATAATTATCCGATTACTGCCAGTTATTAGCTTTTTATGGTCCTGTAAACAGACTCACTCTAAAACGTATAATATCTGTCTTTGAGATGTAGTGGAATAGAAGGATAAAGATGCACAGAGTACAAATACTGCAGTTAATGACTATTTCCTCATATGAACATGTAAGGTCTGGTTTAAAGAGTCTAATGCAGATCTTTACAAACACACTGATGACTAATGAGGAGCCGCTTCTGCTCCGTCCTCGTCACGTCACGTCTCACCTTCGTCACCTCATCAGAGATGCTGTAGTCGAGTTGCCGAGCCACGCTCAGGTACATCCGGAACTTGTTGAGCTGTGACGAGGCCTGCGGATGCATGTGGACGGCGCTCAGGTACTCGTCCATGTGGGCGGGGGCAACCTGAGACTGGAGGCGGATCTGACAGTCCGACTGCCGGGCCAAACACAGATGCATTAACATGCAGCGCAAAACGCAGGAAAACACAGCTCTGCAACAACCAGGTGTATGAGTTAGTCACATCTCAAACTCAAACATGTATTATTTATTATACATAAATATTATGATTTAGACCAGTGTGCAACATGTTTTATCTAAGGACACAGTTTTGTTAGGACACTTATTCTTGTGATTCATAGATTTAATAAGTGAACATGCTTGGTCATTTTAACTGGCATTTTGGAAACTTTCAAGGCCTATAATATGATCTAGAACAGTTAACATGTTAAACTCTGGGCCTTTTGTTTTCAGTCAGAATCATCTCAACATAACACAAAACAACTGATTAGCTGAGAGCAGAAGATTCATATTCACATAAAACCAAGTCAGGATCAGAAAACAGCAAAGATAAGACAAAATTCTTTAGTTTTGTTCTTTGTCTCATTCAGTGAGTTTTATCAGTGGAGAAATAATCCTTGTACTGTCGGACCTGCTTAGTGTTAGCTTAGCGCTGCTAACTTTGTCTCATTGATCTGTTTTATTAAATTATTGATGACATATGCTGGTCTCAGACTGTTAGACTGGTTTAGATATTTGTTCATTTAATTACTTGTTTGAGTTGTGTTCTGTTTTCTGACAATTGGTTTGGTTGAGCTTTTAGCTGATGTTCTTCTAATCACATTAGTATAGCCTTTGTATATCGTTAACAGGTTAAACCAGCCATTTTTGAATAGATATAAATGAATATAACTTGATAAATAACTTTGTCTTATTGAAAACATCTTGCTGAGGTATAATAGTTAAAATTACACATTTTTTCTTCATGGATGTTCAGGTTCTAGTTTTTTAAAGAAAGGATAGTTTCATATTTCAATTTTATTTACTTATTTTGCACAAAAAAAGAAAGACAAACATTTGGAGTTGTCGTCATTTATAGGTTACTGTGTTCATATTTTACTGGTCTGGCTCATTTCAATTATCTCTAACTTTGCAGCCCCCAGTGAGAAATGATCCCCTGTTGACACAAGTGGAGGAGAGTGTGTTTGAAGTTGGCTGCAACTTGTACAAGAAATCAATTCAACTCAGAATGGTGGGAATCAAAGCATTGGAGTAAATAAATACATTTTCCTAAATTCTAGGACTCACGAATTTTTGCCAGTATGACCATGAAATAGGCATTAACTTCTGTTCGAAGTAGTCCTAAAAAGGTCTTAAAAACTCTTAAAGTTAACTTATAGAAACCTGTAGGAACCCTGATGATAGACAGAGGCATAATATTGTAAAAATTACACTTTTTCTTTTTTTGCACAAAAGCAGAAGAATTTGGAGTGGTTTATGTTATTTTCCAGGTCCAGCCCAGTTAAGTCCAAGGTTCTAATGGTTTTGGATTTTTCATTATAGTTTAGTTTCATTTAGTTTTGACTTTTTTTTCTCTAATTCAGTTAGTTTGAATTAGTTTTTAGAGCAGGTTTGCTCGGTTTTTATTAGTTTTCGTTATTTTCTAAATGCTTAGTTTTAGTTTAGTTTTTTTTAAATCTTTAATCTTCTTCGCCATCGTATTCAAATAAATCCCAGACAGGACTCTGCTGCTTTCTCCCAACTTCAGTCTCCATGTTTCCAGGTAGAGTGGGGACGAAAAGCTGACTCTAAACCACAAGTGACGAGAAGTGAGGGACCGTTAATTATCATATGGTGCCGCTAGCTAAAATTGCTTGAGGGAAATAAATCGATTTCATATCAATCCGACATTGACAAAGATGAAAACTAAGGGAATTTTATCCATAATTTGTATACGTTTTAGTTAGTTTTGTAAGCACACAATACAGTTTCAGTTTATCATTTTTTTCTTTTAATTATAGTTTTTATTTATTTCAGTTAAAAATGTTTTTACAATTCTCGTTTTTATCATTTTGTAAGTTTTTGTTAACGATAATAACCTTGGTTGAGTCATATTGGTCTGAATGTGGAACCTGTGTACAGTATGTATGCAGTATTCAATCTCTGCTGATGTAAATACATACATTTTCCTAAATTCTAGGAGTCATGAATTTCTGCCAGTATGTCTGTGAGATGGGCATTAACTTCTGTTCTCAGTAGTCTTTTAAATTTAACCTGTGGGAGCCTGGGTCTGTTTTCCACAGGTGTTGCTATGCAGAAGTGGGCGCTGTCTGTTTTTGTGATGCCCTAATGCTCAGTGAATGTCTGGTGTTGGCATTTCCTGAACGCTTTAAAGCATGTGAGGCAGCGGCGGCGGCAGAGCGTCAGGAGCTGATGGCGCTGCCGGTGGTCTGCGCCTCCAGCTGTTCCGGCCCAAACACTCTCCACATAAACACACTTGTTTTCCTTGTGACTTTTAATCGGGCTCTGATTCGGGCCCGACGCCGCTCCTGGATTGTTCCCGTGGCTCCCAGCTGCAGCCATGGCAACACATGAGAGCAACACACAGGAATAGCACAGGGCGCATTCCTGGGCTGTTCACGGCCGAGCGAGACCCGGGATAAAGGCGGCGGCGGGCGGGCAAGGCCGGCGGGGCCCGGCCAATGGCAGCCCGCGGCAGGGTGACGGCGACTGGAAAAACCTCCAGCCTCTGACACGGTCTCATGAGAGCCCGGCGGAAACCTAAGCCCTCCCCGACGGGGCCGAGGAGGGCGGGGGCAGCGAGGGGGGTTAGGGGTGGGGGTGTGTGTGTGGGTGAGCGTGTCCTCACCGGCAGCAGCGAGCGGCCCTCTGACGCGATCACCACGTTAATATTGCAGGGGAATTCCATCTGGTGGTAGTTAAAGTCATAATCAACCTTCTGCCACGAGATCAGGTTCCCCAGCGCCGTCACATTCCTCACACCTGCAGCACGAGACACAAACACACACGTCGACGGCGTTCAGAGCGCTCGGGTCATGAGGACGGCGGCGTGGAGGACAGAGGCTCGCCGTCGCCCCCCGGTGGTCCGCTGAGGTCTCACCTGTCGTGTCCAGCTGTCCCTGCTCAAGCTGGGTTTCGTCCAAGAACAGGGAGGTGTTTCTGGCCAGCTGCAGCGCGCCGCTCACCAGACGGTTGGCCACGTAGTCCTTCTTTGGCACCAGACGCATCTGGTTCATGTTCTGGAGGCTCATGGGTAGATAGAACGACTGGGAACACACAAAAACACGCACCGACACTGAGCCCGTTTACATCCACACTAATGATCCCAGCATTATCAGATTATTATTGATCATTAAACCAGGGGTCTCAAACATGCGGCCCGGGGGCCAAATGTGGCCTGAGAGAGGTTCCAATCCGGCCCGTGGGATGAATTTGCAAAAAATTCCACAGATTCATTTTAGTTCAGGTTCCACATACAGACCAATATGATCTCAAGTAAAATATCCTACAAAAAATAATGACTCCATATTTTCTTCTGGGTTTGATGGGAAAAAAAATTACATTATGTCTATAAATAATGATGACTTCAAATGTTTGTCTTTGTTTTAGTCCAAAAAATAACATTAAATTATGAAAATATGTACATTTACAAACTATCCTGTAACAATAAAATGTCAATAACCTGAAATGTCTTAAGAAAATTCAGCACAATTTTAACAGTTTTCTGCCTGTTCCTCAGTGTTTAGTGTCTTTGTAGATCTGACCCATAATGCACATGTAGAAATGATAAGTTGAGGCAGAATATTTTTAATATTGCACTTATTTTTCTTAAGAAATTTCAGTTTTTTTCAGGTTATTCATATCTTTTTTGTTTGGATAGTTTATAAAAGTATGTATTTTCATAATTGAATGGTTTTTTTTTTTACACTAAAACAAAGACAAAAATTTGTTGTCATTATTTATTGGTTATTATGTTATTTTTTTACTGGTCCAGCCCACTGCAGATCAAATCGGGCTGAATGTGGCCCCTGAAAGAAAATGAGTTTGAGATCCCCGATATAAACAGTATAATCTGATCTGTTTTATCAGATAACAACACTAATCTGATCATAATAAATCAGATTAACACACCTGGATTTATCACCAATACTCCAGTGTCTTCGTGCATATACACCCGTTTTCAATGTCTACATACGTGTATGTCATGTTATGATCATTAAAAAAGAGAAGAACCATCTTCTACAACATTTTCTGAATAAACTTAAAGAAAACTTCCAAAATAAGCGTAAAAACAAAGGTTTCAGGGTCTGTTTTTATTTTGTTGCATTGTTTGTATAATTTTTTTTATAATCTTGTTTTATCTTCTATTGTCAAATTTATTTTATTTAACAGTTGGTTTAAAGACGTTTATTGAAATATCTTTAAAATGGGGTCATTTATTCCTGCTACTCCTTTATTTGAGGAGTTTAAAGACATTTCAATAGAGTTTTGTGTTGAAATTATTAAAAAAGTCGACACTAGGTTTTATATTTTTATTGTTAATGTACGTATACCGATTCCAAATATCAGTCATCAGCTTCTTTACTAATATTCTGTACCAGCCTCGAGGTAAAAACACCAGTTTATCTCTAATTAATACATTTATATTTGAGGCTTTTCTTGCACAGCTATCCGCTGATTATAATCATATTTCAGACATTTAAAGGCATTATTCAAGCCCTGGTTTTAAGTTTAAGGTCTTAACTTAGTCCTGTTTTTATTGTGAATCACTACATTCGTCTCCTCTTGTCGGTGAAAAGTCTCATTGTCAAACCCCCCCGTTCTGAATAAGAAAAGACCTTCACATGTCCGTTAAAATCAGCCAGGTGACTTGTTTTTCATGTTACAGGACGGATGTGAGCGCCTGGTTCTCATTTAACACTGAGGGAACTGGATCTGCCGCCGACGGTCTGGTCTGTCGGGATGTGTTTCACGGACAAACACAGTAATTCAAGACGAAAACTCTCACAAATGTAGACAGGATTATTTACTTAGAGAAATAACAGTCACTGCTCGTGTTAAGAAACGTTCTGTTCATTATTTACATTTTGTCTGTACTTCACTCCTTTTACTCAGTACATTTTAACACAAATACCTGTTTTGTTTTTTTTACACCCTACATTTATAAAACAGATGGAATTTTAACACGTTTTCATGAGATTTATCATTTTATTTTGCATTTGAACCATATGATACCAATATAAAGACAAATTTCAAACTAAATTGATGGAACAACATGGTGAACAAAAGACGATGAATATTAATTATCAACAGATACAATATGTGGACACGTTGAATTCAGGTGTTTCTTTTCTAACAGGGGTCTGGGATACAAACAATGATGACTAATGTCAGAATATAGTTTTATATTGGGATAAATATCATTGCATTGGTTAGTTTGGTTTAAATTGTTATCTTTGCTTCCAAAATGCCTCAGAGATGGTTTTTCCTTATTTTCTCTCAACATTGATTTTTTTTAAATCCATGACTATGATTTTAAATGTTCTACCTCTAAATTTCTACAATATTTTTCATACTGACTGTAATTTTTTTTTTTTTTTTTTTTTTTTTTTTTACCACAACTAACCATCTACTTTCTTCACATCTCACTGAGGAAGAAAAATCTACCATTAAACTTTCAGGAAATATTGATGTTTTTATCTCAGATCCTCATGAACAGGACATCTTACAGCTGTAGACATGATGTGTCCCAATACTTTTATCCATGTAATTTATAAACATCAATATTTCCCTAAAGTTTAGAGGGAGATTTTTCTTCCTAAATGAGGTGTGAAGAAAGTGGATGTTTAGTTGTGGTAGAAAATTATTATGTAACTGTCAGAGCATGAAAAATATTTTAGAAATTTAGAGGTAAAACATTTAAAATCATAGTCATCGATAGAGAAAAAAAAAAATCAATGTTGAGAAAAATTAAGTCAAAACCATCTCCGAGTCATTTTGGAAGCAAAGATAATAATTTAAACCAAACTAACCAATGCAATATTTATCCCAATATAAAACTATATTATGATATTTGTCAGTATTGTTTTGTATCCCAGACCCGTTAGAAAAGAAACACCTGAATTCAACATGTCCACATACTTTTGTCCATATAGTGATGAAGATGAAAAAGTTCTTTACATTTCAGACCTTTTTTTCCACTTTTCCTGCAGTGAAGAAGCTGAATCAGACCTTTTACATTTACTGTTAAACACAAGTATCTGTTCTTCTACTGGAGTAAAGAATGTGTGACTTCTTCAGCTTCTGACATTGATTCACGTTCTGTTTTTTAATATCGTTAAACTTAGAGGAGATACTCACCGATGGGACAAGCTGCTGGATGATCTGGTACAGGCGTTCAGTGTACGAGGCGGCGGTGGGACATCCGCTCAGGTTCAGGGTGAATTTTCCCAGTGGAAGAACGTCCCGTCGGGCGTATCTACAAAACAACCAACCGCAGAGTGAACAAGAGCATCTGCTTGGACTCGCGGTCATAAAACGAAGGCAGGAACGCTACTCGTGACATGTACACAGTGGAGATGAGATGTAGGATGAGGTACTCGGCCGCCAGAGCGTCTCCCAGCAGGACGTGGGTGAAGTAGGCGAGCAGCTCCGCCCGGACCGAGGCCATCTCGCTCAGCGTCGAGGACAGAACTACAAATGACAGAAGGGGTCAGACCGGTCGCCATGGCAACAACCCGCATCACAACAGGAAAAAGAACTTAACTAAATCTGCTTTTTCGAGATAATGAGGGTCTGTACGAGTCTTTGTTTCAGGGATCATACACATTTTTTAAGGTCAGATTCAAGCACTTTTAAGGGTCATTCTCACCATATTGCTGGGGTAAAATATACATCTACAGAAATACATATAGTCAGTAGGGCTGAACGATATGGACAAAATTTCATATCTCAATATCGATATGATACAATATGACTACGGGTTCGGTGAAATCCAAGCATTTTTCAGAAAAATACAAACATCATAATACAAACGAATGTAGAAAGTACAGTTTTATTTATAAGAATTCACTGCCAGTCATCAACATTAACATAAAGTACGAATAAATAAATAAAAATGAAATTAGTCGTGACTTCCAGAGCTGTACATGCAGGGCGAGCACGGGGAAATCTATATCGTTTATATCGTTGCTTTTCGATACTAATATCTTTAATATTCATTTCTCGATATAGATACGATGACGATATATCTTTCAGCCCTAATACTCAGGATTGTTTTTGTCCCATTTTATCACAATGATGTACGTTGTATTATGCTATAAACATCTAAAATTATGTTTCATAATAGCAAAAAGTTTAGAAATCAAAGGAGACCACAAAGTTTATCCAAAAAAATGAAACCAACTGGCGTTCTTCAGACACACTCACACAGATTAAGATAAAAATTACCTGGAGTCGACCTGAGAGCACACGTTAATTTTGCTTTTTGACCAAGTTTTATTTTTCAAAATGTATCTCCTCTCTGTAGGTAGATTTGGCTTGCAGAGTTAATATTTAATCTAGCAGAGTTAATCTTAAAAATCAATAAACATTTTATATTTTTATTGCTGATGTACGTATACTGATTCCAAATGTGAGTTATCAGCTTCTTTACTAATAATTAGAGCTGGGCGATAAAACGATACTGATATATATTGCGATATAACTTTTCCTCGATAGGAATATGAGACATACTCGATACAATTTCGATAGGATTCCTTCGTCCATGTTTTGATAGACATAAGAACAGCCAATCATAATTAAGTAGCGTCGCACCGAGATGCGCACAACAGAGGTGTCGAAGCTGGGAGTCCAATGTTTAAAGCATGTTTTATGGCAGTTACAACGTGTCTACAGACCTGAATTCAGAGGTGGTGGGGGGTAATATGAATGAAATGGGGCGGGGGGGGTAATTGTAAGACTGGAGGGAGGGACTTCTCCATAAGTACCACAACATCTCTCTCTCTCTACCCCCCGATGTCTTCCCAATTAACTTGAGTAAAGGAAAATTTTAACTTGACAAAAATAGTGATTTGATTTATATCGTGATACATATCGATATCGTCTGAAAAAAAAAAAAAAAAAAAAAAAATTATCGTGATATGATTTTTTTTCCATATCGCCCAGCCCTACTAATAATCTGAACCAGCCTTGAGGTAAAAATGTCTGTTTATCACTAATTTATATGTTGATATTTGAGGCTTTTCTCACACAAGGTTAAAGTTATTCACTATTTTCAACACGCTGATTATAATCATATGAACTTCTCAAATGTCCACTCACAGGCGCTGTTGTCCTCCAGACCTGTAGGGGGCAGCAGTGGGTTGTTGTGCGGCAGCGGTTTGGCATACAGCATGTGGAGGCGTGGGACGAGGGAGGCCGGAGGGCAGTGAACTCGCTGCTCCTCCGCCGTCTCCATGGAGTCGGCGGGGTCCAGGAGGGAGGAGGAGGAGTCTCTGGGCGGAGACGAAAGGAGACCAGGAGAATCAGACACAGATCACAACGACAGGACGCAAACAAACAACAAACAGGAAGTGGTGTGGTCTTACTTCTCATCTGCCAGGGCGCTGAGGGCTGGACTGACCGACAGGATCCCGAAGACCTCCAGGACGTCGTTGAGTTTGAAGCCGTCCCAGTCCTGGTACACCTGAAGGTCACATGACAACTCAGTTAAACCCAGGTTCATCTAGTCCAGGGGGGTCACACTCAGGTTCCACAATCAGACCAATATGATCTCAACTGGGCCGAACCAGTACAGTAATTACATATAAATTAAAATTATGATAAGAATAACCTATAAATAACTCCAAATTCTTCTGTTTTTGAGCAAAAAATATAAAAGTGTAATTTTTACCAAAACCTCTGCCTCAGTTTATCATTTACACATGTGCATTCCAATTTACAGATCACAGTGAATCTACAAATACACAAAACATTTAATAACAGACAGAATATTGGTACAATTGCACTTATTTTTCCTAAGACATTTCAGGTTGTTTTCGGTTGACTAGTTTATTCATATTTTTTGTGAAAGGATGGTTTGTAAATGGAAACATTTTCATTTAATTTTACTATTTTTAGACTAAAACAAAGAGTAAAATTTGGAGTTGTTATTATTTATAGGTTATTACATTATTATTTTCACTGGAGCTCAGATTGGGCTGAATGTTGAACCTGAACTAAATATTTGACACCTTTGATTGTTAATATCTTCAGTGTAATTTTTGCACTTTGCAAATTCATCCTTAGGACCAGATGGGCTTTATGCACAGCCCCTCTACTTCCTGAACTTAAGGCAGCTCCTTTATTTCCTGTCTTTCATTATTGGACACTCTGATTAATCCAGGTGTGTCTGCTGCTTCTTGTTGGGACTACTGTGGTCAGACACACCTGACATCACATCAAATTAATCAAATTAATTTTAGTTCAGGTACCACATTCAGCCCAATATGATTTGATAAATGGGCTAGACCTGAAAAATGTAAATTTGGATGGGAGAAGATTAATGTTTACTTCACTGACATGTGAAACTAATGTTAATGGAACCGTTTTGACCCAAGTGCTGCTTGTGCTTCTATGTTCTTAGTACGTTTTATATGAGAAATAGTGTTTAATGTGAAACTATGAGTTGCTGCCACTGCACTGGATAAATACTGACTATAAGGATCACAGAACGTCTGGATAAAAACAAATATAGCAGTAAACACACAAAGAACAGATAAATACATACAATATGTACTATACAAAATACAATCCAGAAAGCAGGTATGATGATGTAAAGACCAGATGTGGGTTTTAACACAGATCTCAGAACATCAGTGTCTCCAGACTCACCTTGACGAGGCAGGACGGGCCTTTCTCTCGGGCAGAGGGAAGTTCAGGTCCAGATGCGACGCCGACGCCGTCTGATTGGATGGAGCTTCTGTCTCCTGGCGTTTACAGTCACCGTTACCATGGTGTTGTTCACTGTGAGTCTGAGAACCTGCAGGAACAAAACAAAACTCATCAGATAGAATAGAATAGAACAGCTTTATTGCCATTGGAACAAGTACAACGAAATTTAAAAGTGCCATCCAATCTGTACATCATATAGTCACGGAAAAAATTATTAGACCACCCCTTGTTTTCTTCAGTTTCTTGTTCATTTTAATGCCTGGTACAACTAAAGGTCCATTTGTTTGGACAAATATAATGAAAACAACAAAAATAGCTCATAGTAGTTTAATTTCAGAGCTGATATCTATCCATTTTCCATGTTTTCTTGATAATCAAAATCACTTCAGTTCTTACATCAATATCTATGGCATAATAATTTAATTTGGTCTAATAATTTTTTTAGCAACTGTATTAAATCTACTGTAAACATACAAATAAAAGCAGCTGAAAAGGGTAAAAAAAAACAAAAAAACAAAACAAGTAGAAACCCACCACTCACACATAAGCATACATTCTATTATTCAGGGTGTTTGCTCTTTATCCAAATAAAATTCCAGACTTTTTCAAAACTGCTATTTTTCCCCCCAGACCTTTACTTTATGTACTTTTATACTTGTGTGCCAACTTTTTTGGTTGAGATTGTGCCTGTTGTGTTTAGTAGAAAAGTTCATTTTAATAAATGTATGAATGAATGAATACATAATTCACAGTAAATTACATTTTACTGACAGAAACAGTTTCAAAACATATGAAAAATGACAAAAGTGAATGGATGTCGCAACAACAATTTCACTAGAATCATTCCAGTACAGACCAGTTAGTGAAATCAGATCAGCTTTTTTATCTGCTTTCCTCGTGTATTTATCTTACCAGATTACAATCATGAAAAAAAACTATTCGACCATCAAAAGTCATCAAAAACAATGGTTATGCAATCCAGTACTAACTCCTGTGTGTATCATGTGACTAAAACAGACAGAAAAGAAAACATGGAAAGTCTAAAAGCACTGTTTTTGTCAGTATATGCCATAGATATTGATGGAAGAACTGAAGTGATTTGATTATCATCAAGAAACATGGAAAACGGATAGATATCAGCTCTGAAATTAAACTACTATGAGCTATTTTTGTTGTTATCATTATATTTGTCCAAACACATGTGCCTTTAGTTGGACCAGGGATTAAAATGAACAAGAAATTGAAGAAAACAAGGGGTGGTCTAATCATTTTTTCCACGACTGTGTGTCTTTGAGCATACTCTAAATTCAACTATGAGAGACACTTTTTCCATCCTTTATTAAGACTTTCACACAAAATTCCAGACTTTTCAAGGTCTGGAAAACAGCGTGATTTGTTTTTCTATATTGACTGTTGTTGGTAAAAACTGTTCTCAAATCTGTTAGTCCTGGTCTTTATTCTTCTGTTCTGTTAGATACCAAACATCTCTGTGTCTGAACTGTTGACCTTCCCTCTGTCTCTCCGTCCATCTACCTCCATGCGTCTCCCTCGTTTCTGCGGCTGTGTGTCCATGTCGTCCATGTCGTCGTCCTCCTCGTAGCTTCGTTTTTGTCGACTTGGCGCGTATGACGTGGAAGGAACGACTCGTGCCTGACTGGAGGCGGCGTAGCTGTGAGGCAGAATTAAGGAAAACTACAGGGAAACAAATGAAACAAACAAAAGCATGTGAGGAGTCTGAGCGTCTCCTCCACCACGAGGACCAGACGAGGATATGTCTTTGACCCAGGTGTTCTCTCTCCAGGGACGGGGACACAGTAGAAGGTTTTGTCTCTCTGCAGTCACTGTGTTTCTGGAGTTAAAATCCACCTGCAGGTAAAAACACACACAAATCATCATTTCTAAACACATATCAGGATAAAGTGTAAGTGTGGAGTATATTTCTGGAATTTTTGTGTCTTTGAACAAAAACACACGGTTCCTGCTTATTTTACAGACAAATTCCCCAAATTTCCCAGACTTTTTAAGTACAAATGTCATTTCTATGAATGTTCACCACCTTTAAGTATGTGAACAGAAATGGGAGTAAAAGGCAGCTCAAATAATCAGAAAAACTATTAAAACCACGAGATAACTTGTACGGATTTCAACCAAACAGAATGCCATGTTTGAAGTCTAATCAAACCTCTGCAGCCCCTAAACCCTGCAAAAAATTGTAACAAAAACTCCTACGTGAACATTTTCTTCAGTGTCCTCGTGTAAATCTGGTTTACACTTGAAAATATCAGAAATTTTTTACAAATTTCACACGTCTCTCTAATCAGAATCACAACATTTTATTAATCCCAGGGGGAAATTTTTATATGTTGCAACTGTTCCATTCAAGTAAAATAAAAAGTAGCAGCAAAAATTATCAATACAACAAAAATAATATATGCTCACACAAGTATATAAAGCTCTAAATATACAAAACATACATACACACATATATATATACACATACACTATATATACATATATATATATACATATATACATATATTACATATATACATATATATACATATATACAATATATATATACACATATACATATATATATATACACATATACATATATATATATATATATATATATATATATATTATATATATATATATATATTATATACATATATATATATTATCTATTATATATACATATATATATATATACACATTACATATATACAATAATATCAACATATATATATATACATATATATATATACACATTATATACATATATATACACATATATAATATATATATATATATTATATATAACATATATATATAATACATCTATATATATACACATACATATATAATCTATATACACATATATAGATATATATATATATATACACATACATATACATATATATATATATACCAACATACATATATATATATACACACATATATATATATATATACACAGCTATAATATATATATATACACATATATATATATATATACATACACTAGATATATATATACAACATATATATTATTATATATATACACAATATATATATTATACACACACATACAATATAGATATATACAACACCATACATATATATATATATATCTACATACATACATATATATATACCATTGATATATACATACATACAATATATATATATAGATCATATATATATATACATATAAATATATCTAATACATATATATATATAATATATATACTATATAACATATACCATATAATATATACATATATATAACATATATAATATATATATACAAATATATATATATATATATACACATATATATATATATACATATATATCTATTATATCATATATATCTATATATACATATATATATATACATATAATATATACTATATAATTAATAGATATATACATATATATATATATATATACATACTATATATACATATATATATATATATATACATATATATATATACATATATATATATATATATATACATATATATACATATATAATCATATATATATACATATATATATATATATACATATATATATACATATATATATACATATATATATATATACACATATATATATATATATATATATATATATATATGTATATATAGTTCTGAATGTATGCATATGTTAAATATATATACATGTATATACAGGGTGAGATTTGTTGAGGGGGGGGTGGGGGGTTGACCCCTCCCTCTGTACATCCCTACTTCTGCTGCATGAATTTCATCCTCGGGGGGACGACCCTGTCAATGATTAAAAGTCATTGAATTAACAGGCAGGTTGGGACAGTTTTCTTACACCTACACTACATGGGGGTCCCGACTCCAGCGTTAAAAAACAGTGTCTTAGACTGTGACCCGGTTAAAGGTGTATTTCCAGTTGGTGTTGGCCGTGCTTTCCCTTTAAAGGGAGTGCAGTTTGGTCTACTGGCCCACCACTGCCTGTTGCTGTATCCAAAGCTCTACCTCCAGAGGTGTTCTGCCAGAGCTCTGTTGACCTCAGTCCAGTCTGAGCAGTGACGTCTGTCTGGTTCTGCCGCAATAACTAATGTGATAAGGCATTGATTGATCCGGTTTCACTGTGTGGTCCGGTCCATCTGTGTCTACAGACCAGTGGATTAAAGCGCAGAAAACGGACACGTGTCTGTTTGTGTTGTGGGACCAGTTGTGCCACATGACCAAACTGGAGATAGTGCTCAGGGTATTTTGTTCATGATGAGCTGTGAATTGGTCAGTGGATGTGAAGGTCATTTGGTGGATGAAGCTGTATTTCAGGTTGTGGTTCCTGCTGAGTTTAGAGCTGAACTGTTGAAAATGGGCACATGGACGTTTTGGGTGCGTCAAACCTACCTCGATGTCCTTAACCTCCTCAGACCCAGCTATGGGTTTTCTGTCCACATTTGTGGACAAGAGTTTCACAATTTTTACACAAAAAAAAAAAAGAAAACTGTCCACCACAAAGGACATTCCATAAAAATTTTAAAAACTGCATCTGAAAAAAACTGTTGCATCATGATGTTTCCAATATAGGCACTTAATTTGAAAAAAAAAAAAAAGCTTGTACTTTGCTGACATTTCTGGGTCTCAGGAGATTAAACACTTGCATTAAAGATGAATGTTCAACTGTTCAACATGTAATAGGGCCAACTGTCAACTTAAAAAAAGAATTAGGCCTGTTGAGTGCTTGTTTTTTCATGATTTAAAAAAAAAAAGAAAAAAAAAAAAAACATCCTCCACTCTGTTTTTTTGACAAATCGCACCCTGTATATATATTAAAACTCTATTAAAACACAATTCGAACAGCAATTTCTACAATATGTACTAGACAATATATTATCACATGATAATTAAAGAAATATACATCAATAAGTGTGCAAAATCACTGGTTAACTACTGCTCATCAGGGCTTTATTTTATCTTAAATTACTTCTAATTGGAAACAAAAAACATTAACACCAGCCTCATATGTGCTGCTGCCTGTTGGTTATTGTCGTCATTTATCGCTCTAACATATCGAATTATTGTACTTCAAATCATGTTTTATTTGGAGTAAATAAATGAAATTTGGTCTGAGGTGAACTACCCCACATTCCGTCACATCTCTGTACTTCCCACATCTCAGCACCTGGAGGAAATAAAAACCACGACAACACCGATGACATTAACTATAATATGCAAAAACACACGCTCATACAACCCTCAGATAAAGACACACACATACTTTAGCTTTGGAGGCGGGGTCAACGGTCTCATACACGCCCATGTAGAACTCGGGTCGAACATGTCCTGGATTAACAGCGGAACTTGACGAGGCTGTTGGGTTTCAGGTAGTGCAGAGGGACGTCGTTCAGGGAGGGGACCTGCAGGACAGACGGACGCCGTTCACTAGCCCATCAGGAACTTTAACCGACACACTTTCACCTCCGGGACGCCTTCATCACTTCCTGTCTTACCACAGGTACGCAGCCTCCTTCTCCTTCAGATGGTCTTTGAAGAACTCGACTGCCTTCGCCTCCCAGCCGGAGTCGGCGCCGTCTGGGACGAAGCTGGAGCGTCAGGGAAATACAGTCAGTGAGGACGTGTAGATGCAGAATTCACTTTATTACAGAATCATTCTTTGTACTACAAGTCATTTTTTAGATTTGATTAGAGTAGATTAGATAGAAGTCGACAGAATTAGATAGAACATTATTGATTCCCTTGGGCAGAGCTTCTGGGAAAATAAGGTTTCAGCAGCAGAACAAAACTGTACGTACAGATATAAGAAAAAGCAAGAAGATAAAAGAGGAAAAAAAAACAACATAGCTGTAAAACTACTGGTTTATAGCTATTGCTGATTTTTTTTTCCTGTAAAAAGAGGCAACTGCCCACTAGAAAGGAGTAATAATAATAATAATGCTAGTTCTTAAAGGTTAACTGTGTATACTGTGTGTGTGAACTAATGTGTGGATGTAGCCTTCATTTTTACAATGTTTCTAATTTTATGAATGCTGGTACTTTACATCTTACCCAGGGACAACAGTGGAAAAAAAAAGCTTTTTTTGCTAATACTGGCACATTTACAGGAAATGTTCATTAATGGTGTACTGTCCCTGCCTAAATAAACAAATAAATAAATAAAAATAATCATCTACATCATCATCATAATAATCATAATGATAGTAAAAGATAATAGTAACAGTTAATAATAATAATAATAATAATAATAATAATAATAATAATAGAAAAGTAATAAAAGTAATCATATTAATAGTAGGTGTAACAATACTAATATTAACAACAGTAACTAGAGCTGCAACCAATTAATCGATTAGGTGCTTGAAGTGAATGCAAAAATTCACGATTCGATTAATCGACTCGAATTGATTGAAGGGAAATATTTCTGTTGTAGTTTTCCTGAATTGAAACTTCTCTGTGCGTCACAATAAGCGTCTGTGTGAAACACAACAGTGGAACCAATGTTTAACAGCAGAGAAATGCAGGAAACGAAGCTTTGATTCGGGGGAATTGTGGTTGAATGATTTTTTTGGATCACTTTGAGTCGATTAATCGGTTGCAGCTCTAACAGTAACAATGATTAAAATAATAATAGTGATAATAATGATTACCAAAAAGTAAGAAATATATGTATGTCATAACAATAAGCGATAAAAAAATTAAAGTAACAACAATAAAACACCTGCACAATAGAAACTACAGAGTCCCACTGATAGAACGCGAGCCATTCTGCTTCATTTCATCCCCATCATCCTCCAAAGTTACACATTTTTCTGCTTTTTCCTGCCTTTAACTGCTGTACATCCTCGTCTGTTATTGATGCATCTACTGTGGGACTGAACCTCCTCTCTGGTCGCGTTCACACCTTGTATTTACATCCGTCCTGAGACATTCTACCAGAGTCCAGCTGTAAGAGCGTCTGTTTCACACCTGGTGTTCGGAAGTGTGTCCACATGTGACGCTTCTGCTCACATCTCTTTCCTGACTCGATATGCAAATGAACGAACTCTTCCACAGCCCAAAAACAAGCTGACATTCAGTAAGTATAACAGGGTCTATTCATTATGTGTCTTTGAAAATGCACAGACTCAAAACTCACCTTTTCAGAATAGCCTACCCACCTAAATTCTACTCTCCATTTTACATCTTTATTTCTATGTATAGTAAATATTCTTTTATCTGTTTATTTTTTTGTATTTATGGATTGTCTGTTTTAATCTTGTTGTACAGTGTCCTTGGGTGTCTTGGAAAGGCGCTTATAACATTTAAAATTTATCATTATTATTATTATACAGACCCAAACATTCACTGTTGACCAAAACTATCTCCTGCTCTAAACTGTGTAATACCTGTTGATCCACTAATCCTATCAGTACATGTGAATATTGGTGTAAAATAGTTATTCATCTTTTCATGGTCATCAGATATGACCTATTTGGATGTTCAGAGGCTCCGTAAGTTACCGTGGAAACACCGTTATCCTATACAAACACGATTCATCAGTAAAAACCCATGGAGTTTGATCAATGACAGTGGATGGACACACTGGGTTATGTTCAGTTAATGAGAGATTTTACTGAAAAAGTCACTTTCCTTCAGTTTTTTTTTCCGTTTTGATATAATAACCTTTGAATTTACTCTTAATTTTTATGAAACTCTACATGATCAGTGATTTTAAACATAGGAAAATAGATGATTTTCGCCAGATAAAATGCTAAATACAGAGGATAATATTATAATAATGGTGATAAATCACTTAGGAGAGGTTAAACGTAGAGAAAAATTCATTTGGGAACTGACACAAAAGTCACACCTGGGTCCTTATGGGTTAAGCTAAAAAAAAAATGAGCCTATTTGAGAAATGACAGGTGGAACTTTAATTTTTGACACTGATATTCACTTTTGCTGTAATAAAAAGGAGTAATTCCACTTTATGCCGCTTTATTCATCTACATATCCACATCTCAGAGGCTATTTCGGTATTTTTTACTCTAATGCATTTGTCTGACAGTTTTGGTACATTTTTAGATGACAGATTTTCATCACAAATCTCCAAATGTGTTTATTTTGTGCGTTTGTGAATAGGGATTTAATGTCATTTCATCTGATGATACAGTTCTACTCCTTCTAAAAAGTAAAATAACCTCTTAGATCACAGGTGTCAAACATGCGGCCCGGGGGTCAAACCGGCCCACGGGATGAATTAGTGAAATACAAAAATTATACTTAAGATATAACAATCAAGGACGTTCAAATCATTTTAGGTCGATTCAATCTAAAGTAGGGTCAGACCAGTAAAACACTGTCATAATAAACTATAAATAAATAATGAAAACCACAACTTTTTTCTTGGTTTTAGTGTATAAAAAGTTAAATTACACAAAAATGTTGACATTTACAGACTAGCCTTTTACAAAAAATGTGAAAAACCTGAACAAATATGAACGAAATGTCTTAAGAGAAGTAAGTGGAATTTTAACAATATTCTTCCTGTTACTAAATGTTTTGTTTATTTGTAGATCCACTGTGATCTGTAAGTTGTGATGCATATGTATAAATGATAAACTACTACTAATATTGTTAAAATTGCACTTATTTTTCTCAAGAATTTTCAGGTTCATATTTGTTCAGTTCATACATGTAAACATTTTCATTACAGAATTTTACTTTTTCCACTCCAAAACATAGCAAAACATTTTGGAGTTTACATTATTTATCAGTTCTTATCCTATTATTTATATTATTTTATTGGTCCGGCCCACTTTATTTCATATTAACCCTTTCATGCATGAATTATGAGAACCTTCGTCAAGATTTTTTCTCTAGAGTGTTTTTATTCCTCCTTAGGCATGAAAAAAACAATGTGATCGAGTTTTGGTTTTTTTTCATGTTGTTACAAAAATGTCCATTCAGCTACACCATACATTTAATTTTTGAGGCAAAGAAGCATGTATTTAAAACCCACAGGGTCAGATCACAGTATGTCCCGTCAGAGAGCAAACTTTAATTGATTGCCATTCCAACATTTATTTCAGTATAAAGTAGCTCGTGTTTTGGATAATCCCTTATGGTCCAACTAAAGCAAAAATGAATTTAAAAGTAAAAATGTTGGGTCATTTAGCAACACTAATCTGCCAAATTGTCTCTAAAATGTCCCATCAGAGAGATTTCGAATACCCGTGTTTTGACCCAATAGCAGAAAGCGATATGAAAAGAATGAAATTAAAACATTTTTAATGCCGCTAATGTGATGTTTCTCACATTTTCACATATTCTAATACTAGTTATTACTCACTTCATGGAGGTAAAATGAAAAAAAAAAAAAAAATCATTTTGTTTAAAAGAAAATGTTAATTACTGTATAACAATTAACAATTGATTTACACTAAAACATGTTAGTGCAGATCAGGTTATCAAGAACTGTAAAGTTACAGTAATGGTATGAATTGCAGTGTTTGGGATGATGCATAACTGTCTACTGCAGGGATGTCAAACATGCGGCCACGGGGGCCAAATCCGGCCTGCAGGATGAATTTATGAAATGCAAAAATTACACTGAAAATATTAATCATTTTAGTTCAGGTTCCACATTCAGACCAATTCAATGTCAAGTGGGTCAGACTAGTAAAATACGATTATATAACCTGTAAATAATGACAACTTGAACATCTTCTCTTTGTAAATGTCAACATTTTTATGTAATTTTACTGTATTTATACTAAAACAAACTATCATTTCTTATAAAAAAAAAGAATGACCTGAACAAATATGAACCTGAAATGTCTTAAGTGCAATTTTACCAATATTCTGTCTGTTATTAAATGTTTTGTGTATTTGTAGATCCACCTCGATCTGTAAGTTATAATGTACATGCAGTGGGCGCAGAAAGGGTCCCTGGGGCCCCAAGCAAAATAAAATAAAATAAAATAAAATAAAATTTAAATAAATAAATAAATAAATGCATAGCACACAACCTGCATGCATTATCTCACTCTGACAGAGACAGACAGGTGAGGGAGGGGCAATTTGGACTCAGGGGGCCCCTTCAGAGAATTTGAGACAGCTAGTTTTTACTGCAACTTCTCACTGGCCGCTTTGTAGTGAACTTATTCTTTAGACTGTTTGTGTCAAGTCTGTTGGTCCTTGGGCCCCTGCTGGCTTAGGGGCCCCAAGCAGCTGCCTGCCTTGCCCAAGGGCAAGCTGCACCCACTGTGTACATGTGTAAATGATAAACTGAAACATAAAACTGTTAAAATTGCCGTATGTTTCTCAAGAAAGTTCAATTGGTTTCTGTTATTCACGTGTTTTAAAAGATAGTTTGTAGATGTAAACATTTTTAGAATGTAATTTTTCTTTTTTCATGCTAAAACATAAAGAAAAGTTTGGAGTTGACATTGTCTGTATATTATTATGTTATTATTTTACTGGTTTGGGCCCACTGCAGATCAAATTTGGCTAAATGTGGCCCCTGAACTAAGAGTCTGACAGCCCTGGTCTACTGGATTAGTTGATATGGAACTAAAACAACAAAATCCATGAATATACAAGAGAACAGCTGTAGAAGAACTGTCCACTGTAGTGACCAGTATGTATGAAAGGGTTAAACTGCATGTGGCCCCTAGATTAAAATGAGTTTGACATCCTGGTCTTAGATGAAATATCCAATAGTTAGCATTAGTTCAGATGAGCTGCAGTAAAGTAAACATAACTTATATACACAGATCACACTGACAGGAACTATTTTACTGCATAATAACATACCTTCTGCACTCATACAGTTGTTGATGATACTTTTAAGTACATAATCTTATAAATACAGAACTTTTAATGTGAGTAAAGTCTGTTCCTAATACTTTTCTTCCAGTATCTGAATACTTCCACTTCTGTCGTGCTGGATGTTTGCACTTTTACGCACAGATTCATCCGCAAAAAAATGCCTGCGCTTCCTCTAAGTCAAAGTGAAAGTGTTCAGAGCAGATGTTTGTGCGTTTCAAACCCGTCCTCTGTTGTTATTTGTTCAATTTAAAGTCCTGTGGTGACGCATAAAAGCACATGTGAGTGGTGTTAGCATGTGGCTAATGCTAGGCTCTCTGATCAATGCTAGCTGTCAAAGAAGGACTGAAGTCCGGTTTGTCTCTCACCAAACATCTCCTCCACGAGCCCCAGAGGGTTGTTGATCCAGTCATGAGTGGAGGGCATCCTTCGCCGGTGACACGCGACTCAATCAAGTAAAATAAAGTCGGAGTTAAACCTCAGTGGAAACGCTAATTTGTTGACTTTCCTCTCAGTAAGGATGGCAAAAGTGAAGGGCGGGAAATTTGCGTCACCGGTTTAAGGCAGAGGTGCGTTTGTTTTGTTGAAAAGGAAGCGACCGGAAGAGACACGGTCCTAAGAACGTAGAGGACGAAACAGTACATTTCCGCCATCTAGGACTGAAAACTGTTCTAAAAAGTTTTACCCTAACCTAATTTTTATGCATCGACTCTTTGCTACAATAAAAAGTTAAATAGAGGAACGAGCAACAGCTACTGTTTGTTTAATATTACCTTCGAGTCCGCCATGTTGAATTAAAAACTAACGTAGTCTATCTTGTTGCTTATATGCTCTTTGATGATGTCGATAATAACTTTTTCTCTCATGTTGAAAGGCTGATTTTTTTTTTGGTCCTGGATGAAAGTTTAACCCATAAACACCCAGTGCTGCTTTTGTAGCAGTTCCCAAATTAATTTTTCCTCAATTTTTACCTTTCGTAAGTGATTTATCACCATTTACTCTGTGGTTATGCTCTGTATTTTGCATTTATCAGCAAGGGAGCAGGTTTGATTTTTTATTTTCTTTTTTAACTTTATTTATAGAACCTTTCAACATTTATGGAACTTTTCATTTCACAAGTATAACATTTAGAATTTCAAGCAATGTATTCATAATACAAAGATTGACACTGGAAATGATAAACAAACAGAACCCAAAGGAAAGGAAAAAAAAAAAAAAGGCAATACAAACAAGACACGCATAAAGACAGTCAAGACAGTGCCTTCTGGTACAATTAAAGGAGGAAAGAAAATAAATAAATGAATAAATAAAACAGGTCAATTACAATATAAACACCTAAAATGTTTTTAAAGTTCCAGGCCAGGCAACATATTCACACAGTGTAAAAGAGGCTCCCATATTTTGTAAAATTTATTAATAGAGTTATTTAGGGTGCACTTAATTTTTTCTAACTTTATATTAATCATGATGTCTCTAATCCACTGATCGTGTGTTGGAAGTGATGAGTCCTTCCATTTGAAGAGAATGGTACGTCTAGCTGGTAAAGATGCAAAGGCCACAACTTTCTGTAGGTTAGCTGAAGGAACTGAGTCATCCGTGCATGAAATGAGACCAAAAATAGCAGGAAGGAGAGATGGCTGAATACGGCACCCATATGCCTTGGAAATGAAATCAAAAAAGAGTTCCGGAAGGGGATAAGTTTGGAGCAGGACCATAGCATGTGGTCTGTTGTTGCTGTGGTCTGCTTGCATCTGTCACAGGTAGGGTTTATGTCAGGGGAAAGGGAGGAGGTTTGAGTTTGACATTAGTGGGACACAAAGGCATCACTCCTGAAGTTGATGTTTTTTTTGCATTTGCGATCATAATTTCACATCATGTAAAGTGATCAAACAAGCAAACAATCATAGTCAGAAAAAAACTCCAGCAACTGACATGTTTAGAATGCATCTCTGAATATCTATAGAGAATACAAGAATTTAATGTATTCTGCAAAGTTATTCTCATGACTAACATATGCATTATTACTGAACCTCACCTGTGAATTTCCAGCCTCTCCTCCTCTACCTCCTTCAGCCTCTCCAATCAAGAAGATTTTTTAGAGTAAAAAAAGCTACAACTGTCAATTTCCTGGGTCTCAGGAGGATATTATCACCATTGAAATGAGTAATAACTAACATTAGAGTATGATGAAATGTGAGAAAACAGTAGCAATTTAGCAATTGGCGGCATTAATAAATGTTTTTATTTCATAGTTTTCACACAGTATATCACTTTCTGATGATGATTTTTTAAATAAATGTTTCTTTGCTTCAGAACTTAAATGTATGGTGTCCAGCTGAGTGGACATTTTTGTAACTCCACGAAAAATAGGTTCATTTAAAAAAAAATTTAAAAAATCAATTGTATTGTTTTTTCATGCCTAAGAGGAGTAAAAACACTCAAGACAAAAATATTGACTAAAGTGCTCATAATTCATGCATGAAAGGGTTAAGGTAAAAAATAAGAATGTATAAAAAAATGCATGATGTTATATATCATAACAATAATTACATCCATCATTCAACCTATAGTTAGTAATAGAGTAACACAATTTTTTTCACTATTTTATCATATAGTCATTATTTATTATTTTTACTATGCGCCAGTTTTGTCAATTTTTAGTCAACAGTGTGAAGGCTAGGCTTCATATTTGTTATTTATTTATTAGTCTGAAGTTTATTTGTTGTGTACAGAAGCGTATTGCATTCACACACAAAAAAAAAAAAATTGGCTCTGTTTTTCCGAATTAACAAGATAATTATCTCATAATTCTGAGAAAAAATAAAATTAAAAAAAATTGGCTCTGTTTTTCCGAGTCAACGAGATACTGTTTTCTGAAAAAATTAAAATTCGGCTCTGTTTTTACAAGATAATTATCTCGTTAATTTGGAAAAAAAAGAGCCAAATTTAATTTTTTTTAGTAAACAGCATCTCGTTAATTCGGAAAAACAGAGCCGAATTTTTTTTTTTTTTTTTTTTCAGAACGCAGTATCTCGTCAATTCAGAAAAATAGAGCCAATTTTTTAAACTTATTTTTTTCTCATAATTAAGAGATAATTATCTCGTTAATTCGGGAAAATAGAGCCCAATTTTATTTTTTGTGTGAAGTTGTATAAAATTTTTACTAAAATTGATTCAGAGCCAAATTTCAGGTGCAGTTACTCAATCTCAGCACTAGATGGCAGTAATCAAAACCTGTTCACAGTAATAGATGAACAGCCAGCCAGTGAGCGGCTGGTTTGTACAGATCTATAACCATACGTCCGGCTCTTCAACACTCTATCTGGTTGATTGATGTTTTATAGATCAGTGAACCTATTGCAGGGGAACACGACGCTGTTTCAGAGCTGAAGCTGTGCTGCCTGCTGCTCCGGTAGTGGGTACGTGTAATTTCAGGGAAAATGGCAGATAGAAAAAATAATAATGTTCCTAATACTAGTTCAAATTTGCTATTCAGCGCCGCTCCGGAGTTTAACTTCAGTCTGCCGTTCATGCCAGTGAGTCAGGCCACCGGGCCGGCTCTGCTGTCAGGAGGTAAGAGTGAGAAGCGGACGGAGGAAACGTCCAAACCTTAGCACTGACATTAGCATGCTAATGCTAACCGGTGGTTCCTGATGTCCTGTCAGCTGTTATTTAGCATTGAGTAACAGTTAAAACAACAAAGTTAACAGTGTGTCTGAGCTGTCCGAGGGTTTTAATCCTTTAATTAGTCTTTATTCTCTCTGTGTATTCAATTAACCCGATGTATTTAAGGATATAAAGCTGCGTAACAGTGGGGAAGTAGTGTTCAGATCCGTTACTTAAGAGTATTAACAGTGTGAAAATACTCCAGTACATGTAAAAAGGCTGCATTCATTTAAAGCCCTACTTTGGGAATTGTGAAAAATGTATTTAAAAAAAAAAAAAAAAAAAAAAAAACAAGAAGAAAAAAGAAAACGAAAGTACTTGTCATTATGGAGTATTGTGGTCCCTGTCAGTCTTTTACTTTTATATCTGAAGTTTTTAAATGCTTTTCTTGTTGCATCATGTGTGCATTACATTTTCCTGATGTATATGTTTGAGCTTGAGCTCATTTGAACAGTTTCATGAAGTGTTTGAACTAAAATCACACTGCTGCATCAGATGTAATAAGATCATCATGTGATTGTTGCTTTACTGTAGGAACCATGTTTGTCTAAAAGGTCATGTTTTCGTGAAAAAAAAAGCTTGTTTTCAGGTTTGTGACAACTGATTTTCAAATGAATATGAGAGGAGTTTAAGAGAAGGAGGAGACTTTTAAACATTATCTATAAAAGCTTACTTTAAACATTATCACCACATTTCAAGATACATTGTTTTTGCTGGAGAGTAAAGGCAGACTGGAACATCGTAGAATATTGTGAAATTGTTCAATAGTTCTTGTCAGTTTTTTGTTTTTTTTTAATTAATATTGCACATTTTCTCAACTCATTACATGTAAACTAAGATAAGTAGAGTTTTTTAATTTTTGTATTTTGATAATTATGGCCTGCAGCTCAAAAAATATAAAAAGTGTATCTCAAAATATTAGAATTTTTCATTTCAGTTCATTCATTTTCAAACTGCTTAACCCTCAGGAGGCTCATAGGGTTGCACACTCTGGATGTCTCACCAGTTCAGAGATTTTTTTCAATTGAAGTTTGAGTAAAATCACTACTTATGCCACAGAATTACTATGCTTGTCTCAGTCTGGTTCAGTTCACGCTACCACAATTATAGAAGACATGGCTGAATAGACTGTTGTTGTGCAAAAGACGCTCATTGACATCCAGCACAAGGAGGATAAGTGGCAGAGAACCACTGCTGAAAGGACTGGTCGTGTTATATTTAAGAATATTCAGGGAAAGTTGACTGAAGGGAGACATGTGGTAGGAAAGGGGGGACAAGCTACAGGGAGGACCACAGCCTGGAGGAGACAGTCAAGAAAAGCTGATTCAAGAACTTGGTGGAACTTCACAAAGAGTGGATTGAGGCTGAAGTCAGAGCATCCAGGGACACCATGTACAGACGAGTCTACATGGACTACAAGAGTCCAGACAGTCCTGAACCAGAGACAACATCAGAAGAGGCTTACCTGGACCAGGGCTCAATGAGCCAAAATCCTCTTTTCAGATCAAAGTAAATTTTATGTTTCATTTGGAAATGAAGGTCCCAGAATCTGGAGGACGAGGAGGGACTCACAGAATCCAAATCCAGTTTAAGTCTGCACTGTCAGGGATGATTTGGGGTGTGCTGTCTTCTGTTGGTGTTGATCTACTGGGTTTTATTATGTCCAAGGTCAATGCCATCGTCTAACAGGAGGTTTTATAGACTTCATGTCTCCGTCTGCTGACGAGCTTTATGGAGATGCTTGTTTTCTTTTCCAAGATGTCTTCACCTGCACAGTGTCAACACTACTCAGAACTGGTTTTCTGTCTGTGATACAACTATACTGTAGTACTTGACCTGAACCTTAGAGAGAATGTATTTGGTATTATTTGTACAGATGAACTGAAGGCCCTTAACTGGACTTCCATAAGACCTCAGCAGATTCACAGACCTCCACCTTCACATCACAATGAGGCAGTGATTTGTGCAAAAGGAGCTCTATCAAGTGTTGAGTGCAGAAATGAACATACTCTCCAGGAGTTTGACATTTCTGCTTTATAAATCCTTTTTTGATTGATTGTTAATATTCTAATATTTGAGATACTTAAGTTTGGGTTTTCATGAGGTGAAAGCTGGAATCAAAATGAAAGCCATGAGTTTGATGAATTAAAAAATGTCTTTTTCACTATATTCTATTTTTTTTTAGATGCATCTGTTTCACATTAAAAACTGACAGGAACCATTTTACTGCACAGTTAATATTTTTGAATTCTTTCTGTTTTATTTAAGGATGTGAATGAATGCTTTGAGGTACGATAGTCTTTTATATAGAATACTTCATCCACAGATAGTGTGGTTTGTAAATAATCCACAGTTGTAAATAAGTCAGTTCACTTGTCATATGTTAAACATTTTTCTATTTTCTCATCCATTAGAAGATTCTAATGATGTTGGAGAAGAAGACAGTTTCCTCGGCCAGACCTCAGGGAATGGACCGGCTGCTTCTACCTTTAACTACTTCTCGAGTCCGGTGACCAGCAGTGACCCGTTCGCATCCATCGGTCAGTCTCCATGTCCGCCACCGGCGCTGTCGGCAGCACCGCCATCGATGGGCCCGGTTTCTGTTCCCAGCAGCGTCAGCATGGCTCCGCCCCCCAGCGCACACATGCAGGCTCCAGCCTTTGGAGGGGCAGTTTACCAGAGCCCTATGGGACGCCAAACTCCTCCCCCCAACACGATGACTCCGCCTCCTCCTCAGATGCAGCCGCAGAGTCATAACCGTATCGACACACCGCCACCAGCAGCAGAGCCAGTCCGTACATACCGGCTCCGGAAGTCCTGCCGCCGAACCATACACCTCCACAGATTCCGTACTCGTACAGCTCGCCACCGCAGGCGTTCCCGATGTCAGGACCAGCATTCACAAAGGTACCAGGTCATTTTTCCTGCCTCACATCAGTGTTATAAAGGTTTTAAGATTCATGGTTTGACAACAATCTAATCTACTCCTATTAGATACAATAAAAGTTAATGAAATGACTGTTAAGAAAATACCTTTTACTCCTGCTTTTTTCTAATCTGGCTGCAGGATTTGGTGAAAAAGTTATATTGTGATTGTTGTGATTGCGATTTGAGTAATTGTATAATTTTCATCTTTGCAGGCCAACATTGCAGTAATGGGTTAGACATCTCAACAGAATTTGTCAGCAATTTAAATCGGGGTGTCAAACTCCATTTAGTTTAGGGGTTAAGTAGAGTCCAATTTGGTCTCCAGGGGGTCAGACCAGTAAAATAATAACACAATAACCTAAAAATAATGAGAACATCAAATTTTTCTCTTTGTTTTAGTGCAAAAAAAATAAAAAAAATAATGAAAATGTGTACATTTATACACTATCCTTTCAAAAAAATGCAATTAACTTGGAAAAACTTGAAATTTTTTAGGAAAATAAGTGCAATTTTAACAATATTATATTTCAACTTATCATTTACACATGTGCATTACAACTTACAGATCACAGTGAATCTCTGGTGATATAAAACATTTAGTAACAGGCAGAATTTTGTAAAAATTTTGGAGTTTCAAGTTTGGAACTAAAATGCCCTTGACACTTTTGGCTGTTAATATCTTCAGTGTAACTTCTGCACTTTTTTCAATTTGTAAATGTATTCCATGGCCAAATTGGAACCTTGCCACCCTGATTTAGATTTTTTAATGACCTTGAGACTGATTAGTTAATTTAAAGAAAAGTAACACAGTGATGAGTTGCACTTTTAT
This sequence comes from Sphaeramia orbicularis, assembly GCF_902148855.1. Lineage (NCBI taxonomy): Eukaryota > Metazoa > Chordata > Actinopteri > Kurtiformes > Apogonidae > Sphaeramia > Sphaeramia orbicularis. Next base: position 5,179,912 of record NC_043971.1, read on the forward strand.
AAACATTACAAACAGTCAGAGCTGATGTATTTAACTTAATATTATGTGCAAAGAGCATAATGTACAACCATTTGTGTGTTTTTTTTCTATGGCAAAAAGATTATCAAAAACTACATTTCTGACATAAAACCATTTGTAGTCAAGTGTATGTTTTGTTCTCCTCCATCTCCAGCCTCCTCCTACACAGATGCAGACGCCTCCTCCTCCTCCTCCTTCATCTTCAACCGCCGGCGCCATCGTCCCCGCCGGTCCCATGATGCCCTTCAACTACAACATCTACGAAGCTGTTCAGCCTCACTGGTTTTACTGCAAACAGGTGGAGTCCAAGAGTGTCTGGCTTCCGTTCAGCATTATCGACTCCCTTCAGCTCGAGGAGACGTATAACTCAGGTATTTGGCTCCGAACATGAATAATTCATATGAAAAAATACTCAGGATTTTAACCTGAAGTCCATGATGTGACCTGTGGGGCAGAGGTGAAGTTTGTTACTGATCGACCGTTTTTGTTTTTCCAGTTCAACCCGACCCAGAGAATGTGATCGTGCGAACAGACGGTGGCCGTTACGACGTGCAGCTCTACGACGACCGCCAGAGGACTGCGGTGTTCTGGGAGGAGGAGCCAACCGAAGTCCGCCGCTGCACGTGGTTCTACAAAGGGGACAACGACAGTCGCTTTATTCCGTACTCTGAGGAATTCAGTGACAAGCTGGAGGTTTGTGTCCCTAGATTTAACCAGAAACACATCGAGTAGAATAGAATAGAGTAGAATAGAATAGAATAGCGTTTATTGTCATTGTGTTCAATGAAATTAGGAATACTACTCCAGTCAATGCAAATAATGTTAATAAAAACATTATACATACATCAGAAATTAAGAAAAGAGCAAATACAAAGTTACAAAAAACTATAAAGTTAAGAAAATATTAAACAAAATTTAACGAAAGTAAAATAAGAATAGAACTAAAAGTAGGATAAAATAAATATAGACATAAAATATGAATAGACACAATAATTACAATATTGACAGTGTGTATATTTATATAAGTCTAAAAAAAATTGTGCATTTGTATTTGAATAAATATTGCTTTGTTATTGTAAGAATAGAGGATTATTTCATGACTTATTGCACATAATTCACATTTTACATGCGTAACGTTTTACTGTAAGTCACAGGTTGAGCTTTAACCTACAGTTGATGATCAATAACTGTATTTACTCATTTAATTCATATGGATCCCTATTACTTGATAATTCAACAGCATAAAATGCATTTTATGGCAAATAAATCAATATTGCTATAAAAACCCAAGGCAGACAAAGTAAAAAAATACAATAAATCTTAAACACTACAGCAAATAACAGTGAAACTAATAATTGTCACTGAAGGAGCATTAATGTAGTTTGTGAATTAAAAATGATCAATAGTTTACTGATAACCATGCAGTTATTACACATACACATATTAAAATGTGTCAGTAGTTATTTACACAATTCACTAGTTGGATGGAAAATTATTAAGTGTCCTTGGTTCATTTATTTTATACCGTACATGCATTAAGATGTGTTGATATTTATGTTTAAAAGGTGAGTGAATAAATTAAAACACTAGATTTTATTGCATTTCTATATATGTATTCAGGAAAAGGTGATTATTATCAGTAATCAAGGTGAAACTGGTTTTTGAGGTCAGTTTTGAGTGGAGCTGCGCTGTTTTGTTTTTTTTTTTTACCTCTTAGTCTCTTCTTTGAAACATATTTATTCAGTAATTTAACTACAGTGGAACACACGTTCTTTGTGAAATAAACTTCTCATTTTACACAAATCCTCCAAAAAACCAGAGTATGATAGAAGTGATGAATGCATCAAACTAAGGCTTCATTGACTGAAACATCTCAGTCACATCCACACTTTGTTCTAGTGTTTGTGCCTGATTAAATGTCTAAACCATATCACATGAATGTCTGCTTTTAGTCAGTTAATTACAGTGTTGACGTGTGTTTTTATTATAAATACATGTTTGTGTGTGTCTTATGACTGGATGATTCATACTTGATTAACAGACGGATGATTATAGGATGCTCTGTGGTTAAGTACCACTTAAACGATGGTTCTATTTTTACTGACAAGTGTGCACTTCTTCATTTATCAAAGCCCCAGTCTCCTTCACATTCACTTGTAAATCATGTAGTGTCTGTTTGTTTTGTTTTTTTTGAAATAGTTAAAATGCTACAGTAATGAGTCTTAAACACAGAAGTATGTAGTATTTTCAGATTAAAATGTCTAAAAATTACCTATATTATATGTTTTTTTATTCATTATGTCAATCGTGTCACCTGCTCATTGGATCAAATCCTCCATATTTAATCAAAAACTAATGATAACATTATTTGTAGCTTTCACCTGAATTAGAAAATGCAATGCAAATGCAGAAGTCTTATTCCACCTTTATCTTTTTTGTTTTTTCAAAAGGATTCAAAGGAGTTTTATGTCATACCATCACAAAGAAGAGAACGAAACTGGTGTATGACGACCCGTGTTTGCCATATCAATAAATAAATAACTAATAAATAAATGAATACATTAAAATCAACTAAAACTAAGGTTAATTTAAAATAAGTAAAATATACATCTAAAATTAAACTTTAAAATACCTACATAAAATAATAACACATATTTACAACCTAACCTAGCCTATACACAGTAGACACTGAAGTACAGTGCAACAGCAGAGTGAAGTGTAAAATGCACAGAGGCAGTGCAATAAGGTGCAGTTAGGTGCTGGTGTATCCGTCCCCCTGGGTGAGAGGCTACAGAGCAGTGCCTGAGTTCAACAGCCTCACCGCTGTTGGAAAGAAGCTGTTTTTTAGTCTGGTGGTCCTGCACTGGATACTCCGCAGCCTTCTTCCTGATGGAAGAGGGACAAAAAGTGCGTTTGCAGGGTGGGTGGGATCTTTCATGATGCAGTTGGCCCTCTTTCTGCACCTGGATGTAAATGTCCGTGGTGGTGGGGAGGCTGCACCCGATGACCCTCTGTGCAGCCTTCACCACCCACCATCAGGGTTGAGATGATCATTTACATTTATTTCTCATCCTCTTTTCTTCAGATGCAACAAGAAAATACAGGAAGTATGTGCACAGCCTTGAAAGACACACAAAAAAACAAACTAAATGTGTTCTAAAGGTTAAAGTCAGTATTTATTATGACCTCTGATCCCATGATAAGAATCAGCACAAACAATTAAAAACTTCTGACATGTGTTGAATGAAACCTGGTATAAAACATCATAAAATTTATGAAATAAATCTCATAGTTTCTGAACAAAAGGGTTAAAGACATGTAAAGGTCAAAGGGAGGTCATATAAATATGAACACTTTGGTTTATAGAAGCTGTTTTTACCCTAAAACTGTAGTTTTTCCTGCAGGTCATACTTCATATATATCAGATTGGATCTAAATACACAGACTGAGAAATATACATGTGTAGACATTAGAATTTTACTAAACACAACATAATAGTGCATGACTTTATTTCACATGATGTCCTGAATAAATGTGATGTGAATGAAGCTGTAAGTTATATTAGTGTAAAATACCCTCAGTGATCAGTTAAAGCAGGAGTGTCAAACTCATTTTAGTTTAGGAGCCACATACAGCCCAATATAATCTCAAGTAAAATACTAGCATAACAAGTGGTTCTAGTCTCAATAAACCCCGCCCCTCGCATGTATTGTAGCTTATTTTGGCATCGATCCAGCTGATGTCATCATGTCTATGTGTGTGCTGATGTCAGCATATCAATTACCTCTATATATGTGCCAAGTTTGAAGTAAATTGAAACAAAACTGATGTTTTTATAGACATTTGAAATCCCATTATAAGTAAATGGGAGAAAAAAAGATTTTAAAATATTTCCTAAAAAATTGAAACTTTAACTTACTTTTCCCAAAATGTAATGAGATCTATTCTGGGTCATTGGCAATCTATAAACCAAATTTGGTATGAATTTAACCAATAGTTCTGCTGTTAGAGTGTTAAACATAGAAACCAAACCAAAAACAATACCCCTCCTTGCCACCCCTTCGGGGGGCAGGGTAATAACGTATAATGATGACAACTTCAAGTATTTCTTTTTGTTTGTAGTACAAAAAGGAAAAATTACAGCATGAAAATGTTTACATTTACAAATTGTCCTTTAACCTCCTAAGACCCAGGACATGTCAGCAAAGTACAAGCTTTGTTTTTTTTTTTTTTTTTTCAGATGCAGTTTTTTTTTTACATTTTTATGGAATGTCCTTTGTGGTGGACAGTTTTCTTTTCTCTTTTTTTTTGTATAAAGTTGTGACATTCTTGTCCACAAATGTGGACAGTTGGTCTTAGGAGGTTAATAATATTATGCCTCAGCTTGTTATTCACGTGTGCATTACAACTTACAGATCACATAAACTTCCTGTAACAGTTACAATAAAGTTCTATTCTGTTCTGTTCTATTCTATTTATTGTGGTTTTTAATAGCATTAATGTAAGATCACACACACTCTCTGTTTAGATGTACGAGTGAACAGGTGTTCTGTGCCTTTAAGATGTACATGTAAATCTGTCTCTGTGTGTTGAACTCCAGGCAGAATATAAGCGAGCTGTGTCCACAAACCAGTGGCATCGCAGACTGGAGTTCCCATCAGGAGAAACCATCGTCATGCACAACCCAAAGGTAAAGTCGTCTCTGTCTGTTTCGTTCTGAAGCGTCGTTGTCTCCTGAGGATGAACCCGTCTGATCCTGAATCTGTCCTGTTCCGTCTGTAGGTGATCGTCCAGTTCCAGCCCTCGTCCATCCCAGATGAGTGGGGCACCACTCAGGACGGACAGACCAGGCCCCGGGTCGTCAAAAGAGGGATTGATGATGACCACGATGAAGTGCCCGATGGTAGACGATGTTTTTAACCCTGATTCTAAAGCAGTAAAAGGCTCAGAGTCTGAGATTTACACAGATTTTATTACAACTGAAGAAGGTTTTTGGTACAAGCATAAACAAGGTCTATTGGTCACAACATAAGGCAAGGTTCTTTCTTTTTTTTTTCTCTTTTCTTTCTTTTTTTTATTCTTTCTTTTACTTTATAATTTCCTTTGTTTTCTTTCTGTCATTCTTTTTTCTTCTTTTTTTCATAAAGTTTTGTAAAGTTATTTCATTCAATTTGGCAGCCCTTTATAGATTACTTTAATATTAAATAAGTAGGCAGACCTCCCCCCTATTTTTTTGTATGCGTGTGTACATGTGAGTGCAGGTGTAGTGTTCTTGTTCTGACATCACACTTTTTTTTTATATGTCATTGCTCTAATTTCAGTAAAAAGAGTTTAAAAAATCTTTATATAATCCACCAAAGTTGTGACACCACTAGGAGTTATTTGCATGAATTATCAGGGCTTCATGTACTTCCACAGCTTAATAAAAGCCCTGAGGTTTTAGTGGTTTTATTTTTGTGGTTTTGGTTAAACTTTCTTTAACTTCAGGCGGTTTATCACGTCCATCTCAGGTCAGCCACTGGACTTGACCTGCGTGAATGTAAATAAAACTGTAGAAACGGGGGTGGTGTAAAACTTTTGTCAGATTACTTTTAGAAAAATAAGTTTCACTCATTTATCACATGATCTGAATGCAGAGCAGCTTCATTCCATTTTATAACAGAGTTCCATCTGTCTGTGTGTCAGTGGATTCTAATGTTCATTTCACTGTTTCCAGGTGAACTCCCTAAGGTGGATCATCTGGTGTTCATGGTTCATGGAATCGGTCCCGTCTGTGACCTGAGGTTCAGGAGTATGGTCGAGTGTGGTGAGTGTCCTCCAGTCAGTCCAGTTACAGGTGGATCGTCCATAAAAGGATACTGAAATATTTTAATTTAGACAGTTGAATTCTTATGTTCAGTCACATATTAGTCAGTATTAGTTTGGATTCCTTTGTGTCACTAGATTTCTTTGTGTCACTGGTTAGTGGTAAAGTTCTTAGGATAGATCACATCTTGGTCAACATACTAAACTGACAGATTTATGATCACAGGACTTAAGTTTTACCTTAGACACACTTTTAAATACACATGACCACATACGATCATAAATAACAGGAGATAAGAGGTAAACACATTGTCATTATGGGGTTTTACCAAGAGTTGAGGTATCACATCTGCTTGACTTTAGAGTCAGATGACACCAGTCCATTTTCTGTGACCCAGCTCACCTTGCACTAGGGGTCAGCCCATAGTTTGAAGATCAGTTTACAAGGATTATAAAAGTGATGTGCATTGGAATGTCGGGATCCATTTCCCTGCTTGGGGTGTGGATCCTCAGCTGAGTTATACTTTGTTTGTGATCAGATCAAGTCAATAATAAATTTATAAAAATGAGACCAAAAAAAATCTGGACTTATTCTTTGAGTTTCCGACAAAAGAACACACTAACAATACAAAGCTTAAAATAATCCAAATCAGAATAGCCTTTATTGTCATGGTGTGTTCATTGTTACTCTAGTCAGTGCAACAATATTATTAAAGACCAATAAGTCAGAAAATAAGAATTGAGCGAATATAAAATGACAAAAAACTGAAAAGTAAAATAAAAAAATCGAATATAAAATTTTACAAAAAGTTAAGTAAGAATAGATCTGAAACTACATAAACTAGGAATAGACACAATATTAGCAATGTCAAGTGTGTATATCTGCGAAGGTCTAAAAAAAATAGCTTATGAGTATAAAAAATGTTGAACAATATGGTTCTAGGCACAATAAACCCTGCCTCTCCCACATATTTCATATTATTTTGGCATCGATCCAGCTGATGTCATCATGTCTATGCGTGTGCTGATGTCAGCATATCAATTGCTTCTATATGTATATATGTGCCAAGTTTGAAGTAAATTGAAACAAAATGGATGTTTTTACAGATGTGAAATTTCTCCCATTGTAAGTAAATGGAGAAAAAAAGATGTTAAAAATTCATTAAAAATGTGAACTTTGACCTACTTTTCCCAAAATGAAATGAAATCTATTTTGGGTCACTGGCAATCTATAAACCACATTTGGTATGAATTCAACCAATAGTTCTGCTGCTAGAATGTTAACAATCAAACAAAGAAACAAACAAACCAAACCAAAAACAATCCACTTTGCCTCCCCTTCGAGGGGCGGGGCAATAAATATTACATTGTTGTTGTAAGAACAGAGGATTATTGCATGACTTAATGAACATAATTCACATTTTAATATATCACAGTTAAGTGTAAGTCACAGGTTGAACTTTATTTAATCTACGGTTCAGCTTTGACAGTCGATGTTCAATAACTGTATTAATTACTTATTTAATTCATATGATCTCTATTACATGATAATTCAACATCATAAAATGTATTTTGTGGCAAATAAACCAATAGTGTTATAAAAATCCAAAATCCATTATTGCAAGAACAGAGAATTTTGCATGAACTGCAGAAAGTAAAAAATAATGAAATAAACAGTGGAATCCCTTGTGCTTTCAGTGGATGACTTCCGTAATGTGTCGCTGAAGCTGCTACAGAGTCACTTTAAGAAACCGCTGGATGATCACGCCATCAGTCGGGTGGAGTTCCTGCCTGTTCAGTGGCACACGGCTCTTCATGGAGACGCCACCGGAGTCGACAGGTGAGAAGACGTTTGGACCAAGATGGAAAGTGAACTGTTGCTTAGTTACCCCAGTCTTGCAAAAAAATAGATTCAAAGTAGTACATGTACTGACATAGATAAACTTATGCTGCCTTCATGTGCAATGGGAATTATGGTAAATACTAGTTATGAAGTTGAAAATTGCACATGAACGCCCCCTCACGTCGTATTTTCCACAGGAGAACTGGAAAAAAATGTTGATCCATGAGATGAAAATAACCTTTGACCTTTTGAACATGGCGGCGAGCAACGAGGGATTCAAGGCGAATGAAATACAATGCTGTTATTAACGTTTTGCTGCTGTTAGCTGACGATTTGGCACATTTATAGTATAAGATGTCCTGTTCATGATGATTTGAGATGAAAACATCAATATTTCCGTAACGTTTAATGGGAGATTTTTCTTGTTATATGAGATGTGAAGAAAGTAGATAGTTAGGCCTAGTTGTTGTAGAAAATTGCTATTTACAGTCAGAGCATGAAAAATATTTGAGAAATGTAAAGGTAAAAAATTTAAAATCAGTCATGGATTTAAAAAAAATAATATAAAAAAAATCAATGTTGAGAGAAATTAAGTAAAAACCATCTTTGAGTCATTTTGGAGGCAAAGATAACAATTTACACCAACTAACCAATACAATGATATTTATCCCAATATAAAACTATATTAAAACATTAGTCATTATTGTTTTGTATCCCAGAACTACTTTTGTACATATAGTGTATAAAATGTAGTAAACTATTGTAAGATATTTGGTACAGCAGTGGCATAATGTTAATAAAATATTCAGTATCATCATTAATCACTTACTTTTGTGACAGCTAATCGACAACTTAAATTTCAGTTGCATCAGCCATAACAAGACATTTCATTAGACATGTTCAGTGACGTTTTCAGTTTTCAGACCAAAGCACATGTTATCAAATATTCTGATTAATTTTTCTTTTCAGGAGGATAAAGAAGATCACGTTGCCAAGCACTGGACGCCTACGTCACTTCACAAATGAGACTTTGTTAGACGTGCTTTTCTATAACAGCCCCACCTACTGCCAGACCATCATGGACACAGTCGCCATGGAGATTAACAGACTCTACGCTCTGTTCATGAAGCGGAACCCGGAGTACACGGGGGGGATGTCGGTGGCCGGACACAGTTTAGGTAGAACCACCTGTGCAGATTTAACGCAGACCAGTTGGCTTCTATTTTTCACTCATGTCACTGTTGTTTTTTTTTTCTTTTTTTCATATTTGCAGGTTCCTTGATTCTTTTCGATCTTTTGTCAAATCAGAAGAACGGTTCTCCGTCTCTGTCTCCGTCAGTGTTTCCCAACGCCGGTGGAGATGCCAAACAGGTCAGACACCAACAATTGGATAAAAGAGGAAAAGTTCATTTAAGAACAAACAACAAATGATGCAGACGGTTACACATCTAACAACTAAACACACTGACAGTACATTTAATTTGGATATTTTCATACAACAGCTCAGTGTTTGGAGTTGAGTTTTTTGGATAGTGACAAACACCACATCATGACACAAATCTTATACAGTGTTTTTACAGTTCCCATACACTTCATATGTGGTACAGTGTGTTATTGTTTAGAAATACCCCATATTACAAAAAAAACAAAACAAAAACAAAACCTAAAAAGACTAAACACAGACTAATATTTATACTGATCAGACATAATGTTACAGCCAAAGTAGTATTAATGTAGTTACTCTCATTCCAATGGGACGTGTCAGTTGGTGGATATATTAGACAGGATGTAACCCTCAAAGTTTTCATGTAAAGTGTTCAAGAGGAGGGATCTGAGACATTTGGACTGAATTCATTGGGTCAGGGCATCTGTAGATCCTGTTGTTCATTCCCAGTATAATCTGATTAATACAGACCAAAAGTATCTGAAGTACAACAGCCTATGAGAGCAGAGCATTATTCCCATCTGTCTAGTATTGTGTAGGTTCGCCTTTTTCCACAAAAACAGCTCTGACCCGAGGCCTGGACTCCACCAGACCACTGCAGGTGTGTGTGGTATCTGAACCAAGACGTTAGTAGCAGATCCCTGAAGTCCTGGAAGTAGAGAGGTGGGCTTCCATGGCAAGGTTATTATTGTTAACGAAAACTAACGAAATGACGAAACTAGAATTGTAAAAACATTTCCGTTAACTGAAATAAATAAAACTATAACTAAAAGAAAAAAAGGATAACTAACTGAAACTGAATTGTGTGTTTACAAAACTAACTAAAACGTATAAAAATTATGGATAAAATTCCCTCAGTTTTCATCTTTGTCAGTGTTGGAACGATACGAAATCGATTTATTTCCCTCAAGCAATTTTAGCTGCTGGCACCATATGATATTTAACAGTCCGTCACTTCTCATCACTTGTGGATTCCAGTCACCTTCTGGTCCCCACTCTACCTGGAAACATGCAGACTAAAGTTGGGAGAAAGCAGCAGAGTCCTGTCTTTATTTGAATACAACTGAGAAGAAGAAAAGATATAAAAAAAAACCTAAAACTAAGCTAAAACTAAGCATTTAGAAAATAACTAAAACTAATAAAACTACCAAACCTGCTCTAAAACTAGTTAAAACTAACTGAATTAGAGAAAAAAAGGTCAAAACTAAATAAAACTAAACTATAATGAAAAATCCACAAGTATTGTAACCTTGCTCCATGGATCAGATTTATCTGTAAACACCTCCCACAGATGATCAGTTGTCAACAAAATAAACAAAAAATGACCATGAAACATGAAAAAGGAATTAAAAGAAAGTAAAAGCCAACAAAATGAACTCGATAGACAACACAATAACTACAAAAATTTACCAAAATATACAATAAATTAAAAGAAAAAATAAGATAAAAGAACATGATAGTCAACAAAATGAAGTACATCGTCAACACAAGGAACCAAATGAACAAAAAAAATGTAGTCGTGAATAAAATGAACTAAAGTTGGCTAAAAACAAAATAATCTGCATCCATGGATCAGATGTATTTGTCCTGAGGTTGGGATGTCCTTCCTTAGTCCATGTTTGGTCAGTTCTAACCACTGCAGACCAGGACCACCTAAACAGGACCTGTAGTTGGAGATGTTCTGTCCCAGTCTTCACTGTTAAAATATGGACCTGGTCAAAGTCAATCAGTTCATTACGTTGATCATTTTGCTGTTTCCAACACATCAGCTTTGACAATTAAATGTACATTTGCTGCCTTATATATCCAACGCACTGAAAGGAACCATTGGAATGAAATAATCAGTTTATTATTAATACTTCTCCGTCAGTGGTTATATTGTTATGGAGGACTGGTTCACTAAGCCGACACTAACAGACCTACAAAAGTGAATTTAATCAAAATGAGAATGTAAACAAAAATGTCAAGCCATTATTAACCCTGAGCCTAAAATACTCTGCCTGGACTTTTTTTTTAACGTATTCTGACTATAAAAATGTTAGAAAATATGCTGTGAATAAGGCCTTTTGCCCATTTTCCAGAACACTTAGATCTTTATTACCTCCTCCAGGAGGTATTGTGATCACTTTGCTTTGTGTGTTTGTTTGTTTGCGTGTTTGTTTGTTAGCAACTTTATGGGAAAACTATTACAACCATTTTTACCAAATCTTCCCCACAGACAGGCCTAGGCCCTGGGACCAACCCATTAAATTTGGCCAAGTAGGCCAAAGTTCAAGGTCACAAAATCTACAATTTTCCTATCTCTCATCATTGAGCAATTTTCCAAAATTCATAAAAATTCAAAACGACTCCGATTAGCCTCCAATTTGATCCACCCGTAGCTTAGAACAATATCTTGTATCTGGCACAAAATTGTCCACATCCACTGTGGAATGTGGACTCTGTGGACATTTACATTTAACACTGAAAATCCCATTTACCACACATTTTTCATTAGAACTCAACAAATATTGATTGGAATTTAATATAATTTGACATACACATGACTGGTACCAAGTTTCAACTTTTTCTGCTGTATGGAACAACCTGGAAACTTTCATTTAAAAAGAAATATTCGATCCACACATGCACACTGTTCGGGGTGCTTGGCGGAGGTTTGCGTTCTCTGAACACTTGTTCAGTATCTAACAGTCATTTACTATTTACTGCATGTTAAAATACTGCTGATACAGCTTCTTTTCTGGCTTCTAGTACAAATGCAATAAAGCTCAACTTCTCATGTTTCAGAAACCGGATTATAGGGACAGAATTCCAGTCTTCCAATCTACACATGTGCCGGGTTTGTCAGCGATGACACGTCTGGTCTATTCTCTACACTGACTGGTTTTCAGATCTGTTGATCCTCCATGGTCTTGATCCCTTCATCATAATCCTGTGGCATGGTTTTTTTTTTTGTCTTTTTTAAATTTTCCAGGCGGCACCTCCTCCTGCTCCTCCTCCGGTCAGTAACGCTGTCACACCTCCGGCTGTAGAGGAGGAGCCTAAAGAAACGGGGAACAGTTTGAGGACCTCTCTGCTGTTCTGGAACATCTGGGCCTGTCTGAATACAAGAGCACGTTGGACGATGAGAAGATCGACATTGAGTCTTTTGTAAGATTTAAAGCTGCTTTTACTTGTTGTAAAATGTTTTGCATAAAACAGTGGGACGGTCTGGTCAGTTTGTGTTATTTTATTGCAGCTTCTGTGCACAATCGAGGACCTGAAAGAGATGGGAATCCCACTGGGTCCAAGGAAGAAGATCGCTAAATTTGTGAAGGAGAGACTGAGCAAACAGGTCAGTTTAGTCTCTGGAGAATCTGGATCTCATTTCTACACTTCATATGCAAATGAACTCAACTGGACCCACATTTCCTCTGGTATTAAATCCTTCGCCTACTTCAGACAGAAAACATGCTGCTCCATATGTTATTAAAATAGTCTAATAAACACATTTTTAAGATAATATCTAGTTTATTTACCATTTGTACATATTCAGGTACATAGGAGTTCTTGTGCAGAGGTCTCTGAGTACAAGAATAAAAGATTAAAAGATGCATTTAATGTAATTTTAAGCAAATATCAACTTATTTTATCACTGCATTCAGAGGAAATACTCTTAATAGTAAACTATCACATAATTCTGTGTACACAAAAACTATAAGGTTAACCTTTATCTGCAAAATTTAAAACTCACAGCCTGTTTTTTACACATAATAAAACACAGTGATGTTGAAAGTGTGCTTGGTTCTAACTGATGTTTCACCACGCTTGGGTCTCTTTTTTTTTTTTTTTTTCTCTTCGTGTTTGTGAATCTATATTTAAAGCTTTTTTTTTTCATGACTCACTTGGAACGAGTCCTTGACCTGTTTTTGCGTCATGACCTAAAATATAACAAACCTTCTTTTCAAGTTTTATAAACTGGATTTGTAAAGTTTCCATTCAGATTTAAGTCAGTGTGAAGGCTGACTGTCAGGTTTTGAGGTAGCATGTTCTTTTTTTTTTATTGGACACTTTAAAATATCTTTAAAATTTGACAGTTTTGACCATTTTAGTTTAACTGGGTCTCTGCATGACAGACACTTTGGAAATTCTGTTTCCTGATGGAGGAACAAGTGGTTCAGCACGAATAAGGATGAGGATTCAGTCCTTCAGTCTGTTCCATGACATGTTTCAGAGATCACATTGTCCTGTTTCCACCGTTAATGAACTCGTCCAGTTATTTTCATGATATAGTGTTTTTGTCTGTAAAATGTGTAAATGTCTTTTCTCACTTCTCCTGTTTGGTCTGAGTCTCTGAGGAGGAAAAAAAACTGAAAATATACACATTTCTACAGCTGGAATCAGACAATTTCAACTTTTTGCTCTGAAAAAATGACATCATACCTGGTTACTGTTGTCAACAGTCCTAGATTCATTCAATAGTTGACGACCATTCAATCAAACACTACCGCTCTACTTCACCCTGTATGTGGGAGGATCCACATGGATCAGATCAGGTCTAAGCAGGTCGTCTAAAGCCTCCAAATACACACTTTTGTTTATCTGTTTGGTTTCAGGCAGCTGAGGAGAAGAAAGTGGAGGTGAAAGAAGAATCCAGTCCAGCTGTTCCTCCTCCTCAACCTGCAGAGGCTCCTGATCTGTCAGCGAAGAACCTCCCTGTCGCCAACACCATCTCCTCCATCCACGTCGACTACAACTACTTCGCAGTAGGAACTGGACAGGTAAATATGACTCAACAGGGTCACAGTGAAGTTACAGTTGAATCTGAAACGTATTTAATCCTCAATGTATCCTCCTGCAATCACGTCCAAAAATGTGCAATATCCCTGTACAATTAATTATGTGCAATAACAATGAAATTCATTTTCGAGGGGGTCATCAGTGCCACCCAGTGGTTGAACATAAGGCTATAGTATGTGCTCCAAAAAATGAAATTCTGGTCATAAATTTAAATATCTTTAAAAACAGTTCTAAATGGTTCCAAAGGCATCAATAAATGAATACCGAGGTATTTAAACCTGTTTCACCCCATTTTTGGGAGGGGTCATCAGCGCCCCCCGGTGGTTGAACATAAGGCTAGTATATGCTCCAAAAAATGAAATTCTGGTCATATTTTTAAATACCTTTAAAAACAGTTCTAAAGGGTTCCAAAGGCATCAATAGATGATTCTTGAGGTATTTAAACTTGTTTCAACCCATTTTTGAGGGGGGTCATCAGCGCCCCCCAGTGGTCGAACATAAGGCTATAGTATGTGCTCCAGAAATTGAAATTCTGGTCATATTTTTTATACCTTTAAAAACATTCTAAATGGTTCCAAATACATGCATAAATGATTTCTGAGGTATTTAAACCTGTTTCACCCCATTTTTGAGGGGGGTCATCAGCACCCCCCGGTGGTTGAACATAAGGCAAATGTATGTGCTCCAAAAATTTAAATTCTGGTCATATTTTTATATACCTTTAAAAACAGTTCTAAATGGTTCCAAAGTCATGAATAGAGGATTTCTGAGGTATTTAAACTGTTTTAACTTATTTTTGAGGGGGGTCATCAGCGCCCCCAACTGGTTGAACATAAGGCTATAGTATGTGCTCCAAAAAATGAATTCTGTCATAAATTTAAATATCTTTAAAAACTTTAAAGGGTTTCCAAACATGAATAAATTATTACTGAGGTATTTAAACTGTTTCAACCGTTTTTAGGGGGGGTCATCAGCGCCCCCCCGGTGGTTGAACATAAGGCTATAGTATGTACTCCAAAAAATGAATTGGTCATAAATTTAAATATCTTAAAAAAAGTTCTAAATGGTTCCAAAGGCATCAATACATGATTTCTGAGGTATTTAAACCTGTTTCAACTTTTTGAGGGGGGTCATCAGCGCCCCCTGGTTGAACATAAGGCTTATAGTATGACTCCAAAAAATGAAATTCTGGTCATATTTATATCTTTAAAACAGTTCTAAATGTTCCAAAGGCATCAATAAATTATTTCTGAGGTATTTAAATCTTTTCAACTCGTTTTTGAGGGGGGTCATCAGCGCCCCCCGATGGTTGAACATAAGGCTATAGTATGTGCTCCAAAAAATGAAATTTTGGTCATAAATTTAAATATCTTTAAAAAAGTTCTAAATGGTTCCAAATACATCAATAAATATTTCTGAGGTATTTAAACCTGTTTCAACCCATTTTTAGGGGGGTCATCATCACCCCTGGTGGTTGAACATAAGGCTTATATGTGATCCAAAAAATGAAATTTGGTCATATTTATATCTTTAAAAACAGTTCTAAACGGTTCCAAAGGCATCAATAAATATTACTGAGGTATTTAAACCTTATCAGTTCATTTTCTATGGGTCATCAGCGCCCCCGGTGGTTGAACATAAGGCTATAGTATGTGCTCCAAAAAATGAAATTTGGTCATATTTAAATACTTTAAAAACAGTTCTAAATGGTTCCAAATGCATCAATAAAGATTTCTGAGGTATTTAAACCTTTCAACCCATTTTAGGGGGGTCATCAGCGCCCCTGGGTTGAACATAAGGCTATAGTATGTGCTCCAAAAATGAAATTCTGGTCATATTTTTATATCTTTAAAAACAGTTCTAAATGGTTCCAAAGGCACCAATGAATCATTATGAGGTATTTAAACCTTTTCAACTTTTTGGGGGGTCATCAGCGCCCCCTGGTGGTTGAACATAAGATAGTATGTGCTCCAAAAAATGAAATTCTGGTCATAAATTAAATATCTTTAAAAACAGTTCTAAATGGTTCCAAATACATGCATAAATGATTTCTGAGGTATTTAAACTGTTTCACATTTTGGGGGGTCATCAGCGCCCCCCGGTGGTTGAACATAAGGCTATAGTATGTGCTCCAAAAAATGAAATTTGGTCATATTTTTTTATATCTTTAAAAACAGTTCTAAATGGTTCCAAAGCACAATGAATCATTATTGAGGTATTTAAACCTGTTTCAACCCATTTTTGGGGGGGGGTCATCAGCGCCCCTGGTGGTTGAACATAAGGCTATAGTATGTACTCCAAAAAATGAAATTTGGTCATAAATTTAAATATCTTTAAAAACAGTTCTAAATGGTTCCAAACATGAATAAAGATTTCTGAGGTATTTAAACCTGTTTCACATTTTTGAGGGGGTCATCAGCGCCCCCTGGTGTGAACATAAGGCTATAGTATGTGCTCCAAAAAATGAATTCTGTCATATTTAAATACTTTAAAAACAGTTCTAAAGGTTCCAAATACATGAATAAATTATTACTGAGGTATTTAAACTTTTTTCCACTCATTTTTTAGGGGGGTCATCAGCGCCCCCCAGGTGCTCGAACATAAGGCTATAGTATGCGCTCCAAACAATGAAATTCTGTTCATATTTTTCTATACTTTTATGAACAGTTCTAAATGGTTCCAAACGCATCAACAGATGATTTCTGAGGTATTTAAACCCGTTTCAACCCATTTTTAGGGGGGTCATCATCGCCCCCAGTGGTTGAACAAAGGCTATAGTATGTGCTCCAAAAATGAAATCTGGTCATATTTAAATACCTTTAAAAACAGTTCTAAATGGTTCCAACATGCATAAATGATTTCTGAGGTATTTAAACCTGTTTCACCCCATTTTTGAGGGTCATCAGCGCCCCCGGTGGTTGAACATAAGGCTATAGTATGTGCTCCAAAAATGAAATTCTGGTCATATTTTTTTATATCTTTAAAAACAGTTCTAAATGGTTCCAAAGGCACCAATGAATCATTATGAGGTATTTAAACCTGTTTCAACCCATTTGAACATAAGGCTGTGCTGGTATGTGCTCAAAAAAATGAAATTCTGGTCATATTTTTTATACCTTTAAATACAGTTCTAAATGGTTCCAAATACATGAATAAAGGATTTCTGAGGTATTTAAACCTGTTTCACCCCATTTTTGAGGGGGGTCATCAGCGCCCCCCGTTGGTTTAACAAGGCTATAGTATGTGCTCCAAAAAATGAAATTCTGGTCATATTTTTTAATATCTTTAAAAACAGTTCTAAATGTTTCCAAAGGCATCATAAATGATTTCTGAGGTATTTAAATCTGTTTCAACTCGTTTTTGAGGGGGGTCATCAGCGCCCCCTGGTGGTTGAACATAAGGCTATAGTATGTGCTCCAAAAATGAAATTCTGGTCATAAATTTAAATATCTTTAAAAAAAGTTCTAAATGGTTCCAAATACTGAATAAAGGATTTCTGAGGTATTTAAACCTGTTTCACCCCATTTTTGAGGGGGGTCATCAGCGCCCCCCGGGGTTGAACATAAGGCTATAGTATGTGCTCCAAAAAATGAAATTCTGGTCATATTTTTTATATCTTTAAAAACAGTTCTAAATGGTTCCAAAGGCACCAATGAATCATTATTGAGGTATTTAAACCATTTTCAACCCATTTTGAGGGGGGGTCATCAGCGCCCCTGGTGGTTGAACATAAGGCTATAGTATGTGCTCCAAAAAATGAAATTCTGGTCATAAATTTAAATATCTTTAAAAACAGTTCTAAAGGGTTCCAAATACATCAATAAATTATTACTGAGGTATTTAAACCTGTTTCAACCCATTTTTAGGGGGGTCATCAGCGCCCCCCGGTGTTGAACATAAGGCTATAGTATGTGCTCCAAAAAATGAAATTCTGGTCATAAATTTAAATATCTTTAAAAACAGTTCTAAGTTTCCAAAGGCATCAATAATGATTTCTGAGGTATTTAAATCTGTTTCAACTCGTTTTTGAGGGGGGTCATCATCGCCCCCGGTGGTTGAACATAAGGCTATAGTATGTGCTCCAAAAATGAAATTCTGGTCATAAATTTAAATGTCTTTAAAAAAAGTTCTAAATGGTTCCAAAGGCATCAATACATGATTTCTGAGGTATTTAAACCTTTTCAACCCATTTTTTAGGGGGGTCATCATCGCCACCTGGTGGTTGAACATAAGGCTATAGTATGTGCTCCAAAAATGAAATTCTAGACATATTTTTTATATCTTTAAAAAAAGTTCAAAATGGTTCCAAAGGCAACAATAGATGATTCTTGAGGTATTTAAATGTGTTTCAACCCATTTTTGAGGGGGGGGTTATCAGCGCCCCCCAGTGGTTGAACATAAGGCTATATAGTAGTTCCAAAAAATGAAATTCCTGTCATAAATTTAAATGTCTTTAAAAACTGTTCTAAATGGTTCCACTACATCAATAGATGATTTCTGAGGTATTTAAATGTGTTTCAACTCATTTTTGAGGGGGGGATCATCAGCGCCCCCCAGTGGTTGAACATAAGACTATAGTATATACTCCAAATTTGAAAATAATGTCATATTTTAAATATCTTTAAAAACAGTTCTAAATGGTTCCAAAGGCATTAATAGATGATTCTTGAGGTATTTAAATGTGTTTCAACTCATTTTTGAGGGGGGGTCGTCAGCGCCCCCCCAGTGGTCAAACATAAGGTTATAGTATGTGGCCCCAAAATGAAATTCTGGTCATAAATTTAATATCTTTAAAAACAGTTCTAAATGTTTCCAAAGGCATCAATAAATGATTTCTGAGGCATTTAAACCTGTTTCACCCCATTTTTGAGGGGGGTCATCAGCGCCCCCTGGTGTTGAACTAAGGCTATAGTATGTTCTCCAGAAATTGAAATTCTGGTCATATTTTTATATGGCTTTGAAAAGAGCTCTAAATGGTTCCAAAGGCATCAATAGATGATTTCTGAGCTATTTAAACTTTATTCAACTCGTTTTTGAGGTGGGTCATAAGCGCCCTCCCAGTGGTTGAACATAAGGCTATAGTACGTGCTCCAACAATTGAAAACAATGTCATATTTTTAAATACCTTTAAAAACTGTTCTAAATGGTTCCAAAGGCAACAATAGATGATTCTTGAGGTATTTAAATGTGTTTCAACCCATTTTTGAGGGGGGTCATCAGCGCCTCCGGTGGTTGAACATAAGGCTATAGTATGTGCTCCAAAAAATGAAATTCTGGTCATATTTTTTTATCTTTAAAAACAGTTCTAAATGGTTCCAAAGGCACCATGATCATTATTGAGGTATTTAAACCTGTTTCAACCCATTTTTGAGGGGGTCAT
Source organism: Sphaeramia orbicularis (assembly GCF_902148855.1). Lineage (NCBI taxonomy): Eukaryota > Metazoa > Chordata > Actinopteri > Kurtiformes > Apogonidae > Sphaeramia > Sphaeramia orbicularis. Next base: position 5,199,181 of record NC_043971.1, read on the forward strand.
CAGCGCCCCTGGTGGTTGAACATAAGGCTATAGTATGCTCCAAAAATGAAATTCGTGTCATAATTTAAATATCTTTAAAAACAGTTCTAAAGGGTTCCAAATACATCATAAATTATTACTGAGTATTTAAACCTGTTTCAACCCATTTTTAGGGGGGTCATCAGCGCCCCCCGGTTGTTGAACATAAGCTATAGTATGTGCTCCAAAAATGAAATTCTGGTCATAAATTTAAATATCTTTAAAAAGTTCTAAATGTTTCCAAAGGCATCAATAAATGATTTCTGAGGTATTTAAACTGTTTCAACTCATTTTTGAGGTGGGTCATCAGCACCCCCCCAGTGGTTGAACATAAGGCTATAGTATGTGCTCCAACAATTGAAAACAATGTCATATTTTTAAATACTTTTAAAAACAGTTCTAAATGGTTCCAAAGGCAACAATAGATGATTCTTGAGGTATTTAAATGTGTTTCAACCCATTTTTGAGGGGGGTCATCATCGCCACCTGGTGGTTGAACATAAGGCTATAGTATGTGCTCCAAAAATGAAATTCTAGACATATTTTTATTTCTTTTAAACAGTTCTAAATGGTTCCAAAGGCATCAGTAGATGATTTCTGAGGTATTTAAACCTGTTTCAACCCATTTTTGTGGGGGGGTCATCAGCGCCCCCTGGTCGTTGAACATAAGGCTATATATATGTGCTCCAAAAAATGAAATTCCTGTCATAAATTTAAATGTCTTTAAAAACAGTTCTAAATGGTTCGAAATTCATCAATAGATGATTTCTGAGGTATTTAAACCTGTTTCAACTCATTTTTGAGGGGGGTCATCAGCGCCCCAGTGGTTGAACATAAGGCTATAGTATGTGCTCCAAAAATTGAAAAAAAAAGAAGTCATATTTTTAAATATCTTTAAAAACAGTTCTAAATGGTTCCAAAGGCATCAATAGATGATTCTTGAGGTATTTAAATGTGTTTCAACCCATTTTTGAGGGGGGGTCATCAGCGCCCCCCCAGTGGTTGAACATAAGGCTATAGTATGTGCTCCAGAAATTGAAATTCTGGTCATATTTTTATATACCTTTAAAAACAGTTCTAAAGGGTTCCAAAGGCACCAGTGAATCATTATTGAGGTATTTAAACCTGTTTCAACCCTTTTTGAGGGGGGGGGGTCATCAGCGCCCCCCAGTGGTTGAACATAAGGCTATAGTATGTGCTCCAAAAATTGAAATTCTGGTCATATTTTTATATACCTTTAAAAACAGTTCTAAATGGTTCCAAAGTCATGAATAGATGATTTCTGAGGTATTTAAACCTGTTTCAACTCATTTTTAGGGGGGTCATCATCGCCCCCCAGTGGTTGAACATAAGGCTATTGTATGTGCTCCAAAAACTGAAATTCTGGTCATATTTTTAAGTATCTTTGAAAACAGTTCTAAATGGTTCCAAAGGCCCAGTGAATCATTATTGAGGTATTTAAACCTGTTTCAACCCATTTTCGAGGGGGGTCATCAGCGCCCCCTGGTGGTTGAACATAAGGCTATAGTATGTGCTCCAAAAAATGAAATTCTGGTCATAAATTTAATATCTTTAAAAACAGTTCTAAATGGTTCCAAATACATCAATAAATTATTACTGAGGTATTTAAACCTGTTTCAACCCATTTTTGAGGGGGGTCATCAGCGCCCCCCGGTGGTTGAACATAAGGCTATAGTATGTGCTCCAAAAAATGAAACTCTGGTCATATTTTTTATATCTTTAAAAACAGTTCTAAATGTTTCCAAAGGCAATAAATGATTTCTGAGGTATTTAAATCTGTTTCAACTCGTTTTTGAGGGGGGTCATCAGCGCCCCCCGGTGGTTGAACATAAGGCTATAGTATGTGCTCCAAAAAATGAAATTCTGGACATATTTTTTATATCTTTAAAAACAGTTCTAAATGGTTCCAAAGGCACCAATAAATGATTACTGAGGTATTTAAACCTTTATCAGTTCATTTTCGAGGGGGGTCATCAGCGCCTCCCGGTGGTTGAACATAAGGCTATAGTATGTGCTCCAAAAATGAAATTCTGGTCATAAATTTAAATATCTTTAAAACAGTTCTAAAGGGTTCCAAATACATCAATAAATTATTACTGAGGTATTTAAACCTGTTTCAACCCATTTTTAGGGGGGGGTCATCAGCGCCCCCGGTGGTTGAACATGAGGCAAATGTATGTGCTCCAAAAAATGAAATTCTGGTCATATTTTTTATATTGTTGTACTGACTGGAGTAGCACTCCTAATTTCATTAAACACAATGACAATAAAGCCTATTCTTCTATTCTATTCTATTCTATTCTATTCTATTCTATTCTATTCTTTTCTATTCTATTCCATTCTATTCTATTCTAATGGTGTTTCTTCTGCAGGTGTCAGTGGTCTACCACTCTCTGGACTTTGAGCCTATGAATTTCTTCGCGTTGGGTTCTCCGATCGGCATGTTCCTGACGGTTCGAGGCCTGGAGAAGATTGAAGAGACGTACCAACTGCCCACGTGCAAAGGGTTCTTCAACATTTACCATCCGGTGAGAACGCCGTTCCAGTCGACAAGGGTTCAGATGCTGTAAACCCTCCTGTTCACTGGAGTCACATTAGATTCACAGAAGTCACCAAACCTCCACTGGTTTTATTTAACATTTACCGTTCCAAATACTGTTGTTTTGAGGTTTTATTTGAGAAAATAATCATTGAAGCAGTTTTCAGACCTCAATTAAGATGACAAGTTTTCTACTCTTTAAAGACGGAGGTGACAAGACATGTACCAACAGTTCAAACTAATCATCATCATTACAGTCGCAGGTTGTTGTGGTGATACGGTGAGGAAAACCATGGTTCAGAAGCTGCTTTTAACCAGTGACAAACTACCTGCATTATTTTCCATCTCTGGGTTCTTCTGTGGTTTATATGTGATTCTGCTCCAGCTTTAAGGCCGTCACAGTTCTATGTACAGATGTAAGAAATATTCAGGAACCACACTTGTTGTTTCCCATTAACTATTTTAGCTTACTGTGTTTATTTTTACTATTTCTGTCATTGCTCCCCTGTATGTTTTTTTTTCTTTGTTTTTCTTTACATATGTAGAAGTTTTATACATGATGTAAAAGGCTGATAAGATATGCTGCCTGAAAAAAAAGAGATATACTGTATGACAAGGTAAAATAATTTTAAATATAAAATAAATATAGATATCAAACTGGAAGGAAAATCCAAGGCACTCTCTTTATAAACATTAAAATGCCTTTCTTTACATGGCACGGTCATATCTAGACCCAAAACACACTTCAACGTGTTTCGGCTTCAAGCCTTCATCAGGAGGTCAAACTTCCAGAGTGCCGTGGGTTTTTCTTGCAGTTTGATATCTACTTTTTGAATCCCTTTTTCCAAAGGGCACCTCAAACTCTTTTTTGGTCCAAGAAGCATTCCTTCCCATGATATTTATAAAATAAATAGAATTTAAAATATAAAAGTAATTTTTTTAAAAAAAAGGAAAACTGTGCAAATATGTCATTGTAAACGTACATGTTCCATGAGTAACATACCTTAAATGCTGTCATTGAACAGCTGCAGATTTGTCTGAATAACTGTTTTGTTTTTAGTTGGACCCTGTGGCGTACCGGATCGAGCCCATGATAATACCAGACCTGGACCTGAAGCCTGTGTTGATCCCACATCACAAAGGAAGGAAGAGGCTTCATCTGGGTACGAAGCTCATGTTTTCTCATATTTCCACCTCCATCATCATCTGAGTAAAATAGTACGATTCTGTTCCGTCTCTGGGTGGATGCAGTAACTCTGGTCCTAAAATGAACAGCTCATTCTAACTGTTTCATAATAACACTGTGAATTAGAAGCAGTTTTTGTTTCCTTCCCCTGCTTTGAAAAAACTGTGAGTGAAGAAACAAACTAAGCAGACTTAAATGGATAAAAATCAAATCCAGTCACTCATGCAATAACACCTTCGCTGAAAACAAAAAAATAGGGAATGTAAATCTTATCAAGTGTAAAATAACCTCTGCTGAGAAACACATCAGTGAAACAATGGAAAGTGCTGTCATATGGAATGGCATCGAAACATGTGATTCGAATGTCTGGAAATAAACTTTCAGAACTAGTGTGTAGTATTTAGCAGAACATGTAGATATTATTTGTATAAATGGACCGACAGCGCCATCTGCTGTTGACAGATGTGAAACACTCCTGGCAAAGAGACTGGATCAAAATAGGACCAAAAAAATTAACATTATTTTGTTCATTTTTTAGGGTTGGGCACAATACAGGACTTATTTTTATTTAAAATTTCTTTATTAAAACATGTAATAACAAGAAAGTAGCACTTACAAAGGTGTCAGTCAGCATTATTTGTAAAAAAAAAAAAAAAAAATTAGAGCACCACTGAAACTAAAACAAATACTTTTTTGTGCATAAAAAGTCTTATGTATTATGATTGTCCCCATAAATGAACAGTAACATACCGGCTCCTGGTCGTAGTTGAATGTGTCGAACCGTTTCCTTCTGGACGTTAACGTCGTCCGTCTGTTTCAGAGCTGAAGGAGAGTCTGTCCAGGATGGGTTCGGACCTGAAACAGGGCTTCATCAGCTCCTTGAGAACCGCCTGGCAGACGCTCAACGAGTTTGCACGCGCTCACACGTCGTCTGCGCAGCTTCAGGCCGAGCTGGCCATCGTAGCCAATCAGATCGAAGAGCAGGAGAAGCACGCGCAGGAGGGTGAGTGTGTGTGGATGAGAAGGAACTCACATGAAGGTAAAAAAAACAACTCCACTGTTTAACACCTGGACTGTGTTCAGTGTCAGAACATAAAATGACCGAGAGTCCAGAGCCTCTGAAAGAAGACGAACCTCAGGTGAAGATCGGAATGTTGAACGGAGGAAACCGCATCGACTACGTCCTCCAGGAGAAACCCATCGAGAGCTTCAACGAGTACCTGTTCGCCCTGCAGAGCCACCTGTGCTACTGGTACCACACACACACACACACACACACACACACACACACACACACACACACACTCTACCGGACACAGTGCAAGGGTCTGCTTCTCCTTCCACTTCTCGTTTTCCTCCTTCCCCTTCTTTTCTTCTCCTCCTCTTCCTCCTTCCCCTTTTTCTCTCCTCCTTCCCTCTTCACCTTCTCTTCCCTTCTTTTTCTCTCCTTCCCTTCTTCTTCTCCTTCACCTTCTTTTTCTCCCTCTTCTTCCCCTTCCCTCTTCTTCCCTTCTCCTTCTTCCTCTTTTCCTTCTTGACACTAACAGCCTTTGTCACATCTGCGCAGCATCAGTGGCAGAACAGGTCTTGAAGGGTTGTCCCATCTACGGCTTATTTTTTTCAGCAGTTCAAAACCTGAAAGAAACTGTTCATTAGTTAAACTTCTTAATAATCATGTTTGTTTTTTTCCAGGCAATCTGAAGACACCGCTCTCCTTATTCTGAAAGAGATCTACCGGACCATGAGCATCCATCCAGAGCAGATTGCGCATTAATCCGGTTTAAAGAAGAAACCTTCCATTCTACTCTCCTCAAGTAGATGATCCTTTTATTTTTTTTTTCTTATTTTCTATTCAGTATTGTACACAGAAATAATACAGGTGTATTATGCCATTTGTCTTAAATTAAGAATAATATGAGTGAACTGGCAGATTCAGAGACACTTGATGAGTTTGGTATCACATTTTTACAGTATAAATTATGGGACAGTGGAGTTTACTGAATATAATCCAAACCCTAAGATAGAAGAGATGACATGACAGCAGTTAATGCAGCCTTCTGTTTATTTCATGGCCGTAACTCAAAATAAACCATTTCCTTTGCACATGTTTGTATGAACTGTTGTTTGGCTGAGAATATGAGGAAGACATGGAACATTTCTCCTATGTAACGAGGAGACTATCTACAAAAAGCTGAAATCTTTGCAAAAACACTGAGTAAAAATAATTACAGTACAAGATGAGATGCAAGAGTTCGTTTTTTTTGAAAGAGAAAATAAAGCATTTGTTGCTGCTGTAAATAAAGCTGACGTCTGTACTCATTAACACGTGTAACTTCAGCCTTTCTCATTATGAGAAGGAATCGAATGAATTAAGCCTCCAGCTGTCGACGCAGCCTCAAACATCTGCAAACAATCCACGGTGAGCGCGTAGGCACGTACAACAGACGGATTCAACCCACATGTATGAAACAGGAATCATTAGGAGTATTTACAACATTCACTTCAGTCCAGTATTAAGGGTCGTAGTGCAGTGAGCGAGTCCCACCGGGTAGAAATGACAGACTTCTGTTACCGTGACGATAATATTGGTCCACGCAGACCTGATATAGTTGTGCTGCATGCGATGCGTAGGTTTACTGGAATTAACATGCTTCTGTTCATCTGCAGAGATAGTGACTGATTGTCACATAAAGGTCCCTTTTTCTTTTTCCATGTAACTAAATCTACCAGCCTATAAATATTAGACCAACTCAACAATATGGCTCTGTTCACAACAGCGAATGTACCGGACAAAAAGACCATAACAGCAGAATTCTATCTGACCGGTTTTCAGATGGGATGTTTAACTTTTGGAGAAAGTGCAACTTCTTATTCTTCCTTCTGTTAAAATTAAATGTATGTTTGTCCCTGTTGGATACGTTTTGGAATGCACGTCGTCTCAGAGGTCACGTCAAGCGATAACAGGTAGGTAAGCAGCAGAAAGGCGTAAAAAAGGAACAATTCAGGCGCCACATTTGAAGCAGGTGGAATGACTTAATGACAGGTTCATGTTTCTGAACTGACATAACGATCCGAAAACAAACGTCTGTGTCCAAATCCAACAGATATACAGCTTCGGTAAAACGAGGAGACCACTGATACGATAGGGTCGAGTCAAATGAACATTTTAGTTTTTTGGGCGACATTTCCATCAAATTACAAATAAAACTATTGTCATTTAACGCATTTTTATCTGCAAAAAATGGCAACTGGTCAAAATAAACGCAGGTTTTCAGACTAACACTGGAAAGAACATGTCATTCTTTACATTCCTGTTAAATAATCAATAACATGTAATAGGGATTTTAAAGTGATATTTGCTTTTACATATTCACGATTCCTAAAATAAAAGCTCTTATTGGCCAAATCAACCTGTACAGAAACTCCATTTATTGTAAACCTGTAAAAATACTTCCTGTCACCAGTATTTAGAAATAAAACGTATTAATATTATCTGTGATGAAACACAGAATTTACAGTATGTCATTGTTAAAGTCTAACACATGATGCCGATGATCTACAGATGTCTTTTGGATGCATCCATACGTCTCTTAATTCTGTCCTGAAACAATGTGATTTCTGCAGCAGCTTGACACTGTGTGGAATTTGGCACAAAGTTAATTTAGTTTAAAACGTCTTCCGTTTTTGTGGCCACAGGTCAAAGCTGCTGAGATCTCAAAACCCTGATGTAAAGAACAGCGGAAACATTTGTTAAAAAACGCAAGTTTTTAAAATAATTTCCACGATTTATACCTGATTATAATGTCAGCTGTTGGTAAAAAAAAAAACAAAAAAAAAACAAAGAGAATCTTATATTTCATTTCTACTGTAGCTTTTCTATTCCTTTTATTTAAAAAACAGAAACTGCTGTAAATCACTGGTAAAACTGGTGACAGGAAACGCAGAGAATAAATCCAGTTTAGGGGGAATTGACTTGTAACTGTAACTGCTGAACAGATCGATGTTTCTCTGCTTCAGTCGGGAAAGTGTCGTAAAATAGAGACATAAAAATTGAAAAAGCGATTATCAGAGGAGTCGTTAAGCTACTGAAATAAAAGAGGCACGAGACAATACTATTAGGTTTGGTTTTAACTGTGGTTTTCATGTGTTTTGTTTGTAAGCGTCCATCTTTTCTACCATTTTTGGAGTGGTCTCTTCTTTTTATCCTCAGCTGTGTGTTTCAGGTTTTTTATCAGCAGCTTAAAGGTTCAATATGTAAAATTTAGTCGGATAAAACTGCAGAAAGAAGATGAGTACTTAAATTGTACATCAATGTACACTATATGGACAAAAGTACATGGACACGTTGAATTCAGGCGTTTCTTTTCTAACGGGTCTGGGATACAAAACAATAACGAGTAATGTCATAATATAGTTTTATATTATGGGATAAATATCATTGCATTGGTTAGTTTGGTTTAAATTATCTTAGCTTCCAAAATGCCTCAGAGATGGTTTTTACATCAATATTTCCTTAAGTTTAATGGTAGATTTTTCTTGCTCAGTGAGATATGAAGAAAGTAGATGGTTAGTTGTGGTAGAAAATTATTTACAGTCACAGCATGAAAAATAGTTTAGAAATTTAGAGTAGAACATTTAAAATCATAGTCATGGATAAAAAAAACAAAAACAATGTTGAGAGAAATGAAGTAAAAACCATCTCTGGCATTTTAGAAGCAAAGATAATTTAAAAACAAACTAACCAATGCGATGATATTTATCCCATAATAAAACTGTATTCTGACATTAGTCGTTATTGTTTTGTATCCCAGACCCCTGTTAGAAAAGAAACACTTGGATTCAACGTGTCCACATACTTTCGTCCATATAGTGTTTAATTGTGCAAAAGGGACAAAACACGGTATTCCAAATCTCTCTGAGATTGGGGCATTTTAGAGACGATCTGACAGATTAGTGTTGCTAATTGACCCACATTTTTACTTTTAAATTCCTTTTTGCTTTAGTCGGACCATAAGGGATTGTCCAAAACAAGGAGCTACTTTATATTGAAATAAATGTTGGAATGGCAATCAATTAAAGTTCTCTGTCTGACGGGACATTACTGCGTTTTGGCCCAAAAATAAGAATTACTCTCATTTTATAGCCTTAGAGCGAGATGTTTGTTTCTACAGAATCTCCAAACTGACTTTTTATTGTTATGTTTTTGTTTTGTAGCTGTGATCCGGTGTCACCCACTAGTTAATATCCCCGTGACTAAAAGACAGAACAGACAAAACGAACTGTAGACGATTCTGGGAGGTATTCAGATGGTTGCAATATCCGACTTCACCACTAGATGTCCCTAAATATCACACACAGAACCTTTCCGTATGAAAATCTGCTCTGTTTGCTCCCGCTGCAGCTCCTGGATAAGACTTGTACCGTGTTGTGAAGGTTCACATTAGTCATTGCGGTTGTTTTGTACATTCATTTGTCTACAGCTGTGCAGTTAAATGCAGAAGGATCTGTGTAAACATGTCTTTGCTGTAGTGCGTTCAGAATGTCGGCACCTCAGTGTCTGTTGGAATGATGCGGCGCCGTGTCCGTCAGTCCTCCGTCTTACTCTGAGTCTTGAAGGCCTGTTTGCGCAGATGAGCCTCGATCTCCTCGCGGGAAAACCAGCATCCCCAGGTGAGAGTGCGACGCCTCGTTCATGGCTTTGGACTGGATGCACATGCGGTACTGCTCTGGGGTCAGTTCGTCTGCACACTGCTTCTCGTGCCACAGGTGGAACAGGCCCGACACCGGCGTCCGCATCACGATCAGTCGCTCCGCAGGTACTTCCTGTACAGGTGGACGTCCTCCACGCCCCAGCCTTTCACGTCCAGGTCGAACCCTCCTGAGGAAACAACAAACATTAATAAAGTTAAAACAAGTGTTCAGAGAACGCAAACCTCCGCCAAGCACCCTGAACAGTGTGCATGTGTGGATCGACTATTTCTGTTTAAATTCAACAGTTTCCAGGTTGTTCCATACAGCAGAAGAAGTTGAAGCTTGGTACCAGTCATGTGTCTGTCCAATTAGATTCAATTCCAATCAATATTTGTTGAGTTCTAATTTTAAAATGTGGTCAATGGGATTTTCAGTGTAAATGTAAATGTCCACAGAGTCCACATTCCACAGTGGATGTGGACAATTTAGTTCCACATACAAGATATTGTTCTAAGCTACGGGTGGATCCAATTGGAGGCTAATCAGAGTCGTTTTGAATTTTTTATGAATTTTGGAAAATTGCTCAATGATGAGAGACAGGAAAATTGGATATTTTATGACGTTGCTGTGACCTTGAACTTTGGCCTACTTGGCCCAAAATGTAATGGGTTGGTCCCAGGGCCTAGGCCTATCTGTGGGGAAGATTTGGGAAAGATGGTTGGAATAGTTTTCCCGTAAAGTTGCTAACAAACAAACAAAGCAAAGTGATCACAATACCTCCTAGCGGAGGTAATGATGCTTTATCAGATTAGAGTAATCTGATTACAAGAAATGGGGTTAACACACCTGGATTTTTCCCTAATACCCTGATGTTTTCATGCATGTATAACCGTTAATTGGATTTATTTCATTCTTACACATCTACACATGGAAAAAAAAAAATTGTTCCAGTGTCCCTGTATCTCATGTTCTATCCAGAATCAATCCCCAGTTAAATTTGTGAGGTTCAATCTCCAACAGAAGTGGGCGGTACTTTCACTGGAGGAGAACTCAACTAATTCAATCAAAGTCCATATATGACTACTATCAGTGATCAATAGGAACTATATTGATATCTGTAACCATTTCCATGTTATAAACCATCAAAATATGGACCATTAGAGGAAAAGCTCATTTGTAATATTTCAAAAAATCAAAAATCAAAATTTCTCAAAACTGAACAAACTTTGTAGACATTGTCCCAAGGAAGATCCATATAAAACCTGAAATGAATCCGACCAGTAGTTTCGTTACAGGTGTTCAGAGACACAGCTCCTAAAAACTGTTTTTCAAATAGAGGAAAAAAAACAAACAAACAAATGATCAAATCTTACCGATATTTAGGAAATCTGAGCGATACTGACACGTCATCCCAAAACCGAAGTCTCTCCAGAATCCAGCGTCTTTTTTATGAATCTGTCAAACACCAGATTTTCACTTTTACTAAACATGTTCACATTGACACGTCAGTTAGAGATGGAGATGAATCCATGGTGATTATTCAGGTACCAGTTGGAGTTCAATGGGTGGAGCCAGCTCCAGATTTCCATAAACGATGGCGGGATTGTACAGACTGAAGACCACGGGGTAGAAGACCTTTTTATCTGCAGGGAAAAGAATGAAGAATTATTTTACATTTAATAAACAGATACTCAATCTATCATACATACCATGATGTATAATATGATCACAAACTTCTTAAAACTGATACTAAGCAGTTTGGCTGAGATCGATTTATGTTGGCTTCAGTTATTTTGTTATTTATCACTGTTCATTACATATAAAATAAGATAATTTAACTTTCAGTCCTTCATTAAATTATTTCTGAATGAACTGAACCAAAACCCTATGAAAAAAACTTTAACCCTTGTGCATCCCTTTAATTTGTTCGCCTCAAGCCAAAAACGCACAAAAAACTGCTCTAAAACCATCACATAAATATTTTCAAACCACTTCAGCTCTGCTCAAAACTACCAAATGTAATAGTTTTTGTTCAGTGCAGGACCCCCATGACAAAAAGTGCCTCACTGACTCACACTGAAATGACATTTTTAATCTCGTAAAAAATACTAATGTAGTGAAATCAGGGTTATTGATAATCTTCCATGTCCAAGACTCAGATATAAAACAATGACACATTCCTCCAACAGGTATTAAACGGAAAAGCTATATATATTATATATATATATATATATATATAAATTTTTTTTAATAAAACAAGTAGCAACAAGCATTCAAACAGGCATTTAAAGGGTTAAAATCCTCAAAATTATTCAGCATTTTGTCATTTTGAGCAAAGCTGAAATGAAGATTTACACAGAAAAAGGTTGATATGATTTTATTTATACACATACACTTTTGTGTATAATAGACCTATAAAAGTACATTAGATTAAAAAAAAGGACCATTCCGCAGAAATTTGACCTATAAGCTGTAACACAGACATAAAGATCAGCAAATCAAAACTGAAAAATGGCTAAAATGTGCAAAAAATGGTCTGAGTGGTAAGGGTTAAGATAAGATAAGAATCTTTTTTGTAGTATTGATCATTTCTTTCTTGCTTTTTATACTTTAGAATGATACTTAATAAAAGTAAATGTTCTAAATTATCTACAAAATCAAATTAACCATTTCTTTAAGTATCATATTGATAATATATTTATTGTCTCGTACATATTTTACAAATTACTGTTACAATTGTGTCTAAATAGAGAATTTCAATATGTACATTTGGTGATAAGATAAGATAAGCCTTTATTAGTCCCACAAGGGGAAATTCCACATTTACAGCAGCAAAGTCCAAAAGCACACAAGAGCAAAAGAATGCTTTGTGTTATTGCAAAAATATACAGAAAAAAGTGTGTTAACAAAGCAAAGAAAGCGGAATTAATTTAATTATTAGTTGGTAAAAAGGGGGTTGGATGCTATAAATTATACTTCTTCCCACTCCTGATAAATTTAGTTTGACCATGTTGTACAGTTCTTCGTTACCTGATGATTCTATGTGCTCGAATAAAACTAAACTAAAAAAGTGCAAAATCAAGAATAAAGACTGAAAAAGCTGTATATACTGTTACAGCAGTGCACATGCTGATCATGCCACAGGTTGGACGGGGACACAGTTTATTGCACAGAATTATTTTGGAGCAGTTTCTGCTGTGGAGCCTAAAATCGATAAAAATCTGCCACTCCAGCAGTGAAACGACACCTCACACACTGATACTGGTCCATAGAGGGTGCATCACTAACTGAAATCATTTATCAAATGCAGTTTTTTTCAGTTTTTCCTACTTGCTGACATGGAATATGTCCAAAGTGAAGTCATTAAAACCTCAGAACTCCACATGGACAAACTGAATCACTCAGTGCTTTCTGTGACCACATTTTCCTAAATCCATTCACTCACGACTTCCAAAACTGTTAGAAAAAGAACATCCACAAAACTTCACGCTTTTCTGCAATAACTATATGGAAATAAAACAAATCTTTACAACAATAATGATTCCACGGAGACAAAAGAAGCTTTGGGATTATTTTGCTTGGAAGACAAAGAAGAAGAGACTTTACATCTGAGTTTGGTTTGGGTTTTGCTGCTGCAGAGTTAAGATGTTATTTGTACCAATATTTTATTTACAAGTATATATTTAAGTTAATTAAGTGAAAGGTTGTTCATCTATAGTGAAATGCTAACAGTTTAAGGAAAAAATCACCTCATCTTTTTTATTTAAAGGTCCACTTTCTACTACATGAATATTTTCTTTGAAAATTCTTTTTATTGAACATTTTCAAAATTATACCATCCAGCACAGTGCATACAGGCTGTATGAAATGTAAAGCAGATCCAAAATATGTCCACAGCGATGATCTCAAAAGCCCGTACTAAATCTATTTCAGGTCGTTAAGAGTCTGAGTTCCCAGATATTCCAACACTTTTCCAAACTTTGCTGTAAACATATCCTTCTGATTGTTAATATAAAATCTTAGTCTTTCCAGAGAAATATAGTCTGATATCAAAGACTTCCACAGATAGAATGAAGGAGGTTCTTCTCCAACCCATTTGGTCAGAACAGCCTTTTGGCCCAACAAAAACAAAAAATGAACAGTATACTTATGTGTTCTCAATGATTCAGGGATCCATCCCAACAGACACAATAATGGATTAGGCTGGAACTGGTGTTTAATGACCACACCTCAACACATGTGGTTCGCCAAAATGGTTGAATCTTCACATTCCCAGAGGCAGTGAAGTTAAATAGTTTGACATTTGGGGCAGTTTGGAGAGGCCTCTGCTGTACATTTACTGTACATATATAGACATATATAGACATTTTGTAAAATAGAATATTGCATTTCTCTGAATCCATTACATGTGGATGTACAACAGAATATTTTCAATAAAATGCTTGTTGAGAAACATGATCTTCAAATCCCCAGAGTTTAGATGAACCACAAACCATCTAAAGACTAAAGGCAACAAAGCCTTTTCTGTTCAGGTCCAAGACTCTGGGACACTCTGCCCCAAAAAAACACATGTGCACAGTCCATTAAACACTTTAAATGTGTTTTACAGACGCACCAATCTGCACTGGCTTTAATACAAGTGTGGGACTTTAGATTAGATTACATTAGATTAGATAGAACCTTATGGACCCTCTGGGCAGAACCCTCAGGAATTCAACGACTTCTATTGTTTTATTTTCTGGTTGTGTTTTAGATGCTATTTATTCTACTATAGCGTATGTGTTTTATCAGTTTTAGTATATCTTATATTTCCAGTTATTTTTTTAGTTTTATCATGTCTTGTATTTTACCTTTATCTTTGTATCGTTTTAAATATGCTATATAATAAATTTGACCTTTGTTGCAGCTGTTTGATCCA